>NW_022143437.1:0-16354 GCF_007565055.1 Rhinopithecus roxellana
CTTCATGTCAGTTTGCTAACACAGTTTTCTGGAAATCTGCAATGGGATACTTCGAACGTAATGAAGCTTACGGTGACAAGGAAGTATCCTCAGATGAAAACTAGAAAGAAGCTTTGTTAGAAACTTCTTGGTGATGTGTGAATTCATCTCTCAGAGTTACACTTATGTTTCATGCAGCAGTCCACTATCAGTGTTTTTAAGGAACCTGAGGAGGACTTCTTTGAATCGCATTGAGGCCTGCGGTGATAAAGGAAATATCATCAGTTCAAATCGTGAAAGAAGCTTTCTGAGAAACTTCTTTCTGCTCTCTGAATTCCTCTCCCAGAGTTACTGCTTAGTTCTCAGGAAGCAGTTTGCTAACACTCTTTTCGTGGAATCTGCAAAGTGAGATTGGGAGCCCATAGGGGCCCATGGTGAAAAAGGATATATCTTCAGATAATAACTAGAGAGAAGCTTACTGAGAGATTGCTTTCTGATGTGTGACTTCATCACACAGAGTTCCACCCTTCCCTTCTTGGAACAGTTTGCTAACTCTGTTATCTTGTGTTCTGCAAAGTGATATTTGGGAGCTCATTGTGGGCTATGGTGAAAAAGGAAATAACCTCAGATCAAAACTGGAAAGAAGCCTTCTGAGAAACTGCATTTCGATGTGTGAATGCAACTCACAGAGTTACACGTTTGTCTTCAGTGTTCAGTTTGCTAACACAGTTTTCTGGAAATCTGCAATGGGATACTTCTGAACGTAATGAAGCTTACGGTGACAAAGGAAGTATCCTCAGATGAAAACTAGAAAGAAGCTTTGTTAGAAACTTCTTGGTGATGTGTGAATTCATCTCTCAGAGTTACACTTATGTTTCATGCAGCAGTCCACTATCAGTGTTTTTGAGGAACCTGAGGAGGACTTCTTTGAATCGCATTGAGGCCTGCGGTGATAAAGGAAATATCATCAGTTCAAATCGTGAAAGAAGCTTTCTGAGAAACTTCTTTCTGCTCTCTGAATTCCTCTCCCAGAGTTACTGCTTAGTTCTCAGGAAGCAGTTTGCTAACACTCTTTTCGTGGAATCTGCAAAGTGAGATTTGGGAGCCCATAGGGGCCCATGGTGAAAAAGGATATATCTTCAGATAATAACTAGAGAGAAGCTTACTGAGAGATTGCTTTCTGATGTGTGACTTCATCACACAGAGTTCCACCCTTCCCTTCTTGGAACAGTTTGCTAACTCTGTTATCTTGTGTTCTGCAAAGTGATATTTGGGAGCTCATTGTGGGCTATGGTGAAAAAGGAAATAACCTCAGATCAAAACTGGAAAGAAGCCTTCTGAGAAACTGCATTTCGATGTGTGAATGCAACTCACAGAGTTACACGTTTGTCTTCAGTGTTCAGTTTGCTAACACAGTTTTCTGGAAATCTGCAATGGGATACTTCTGAACGTAATGAAGCTTACGGTGACAAAGGAAGTATCCTCAGATGAAAACTAGAAAGAAGCTTTGTTAGAAACTTCTTGGTGATGTGTGAATTCATCTCTCAGAGTTACACTTATGTTTCATGCAGCAGTCCACTATCAGTGTTTTTGAGGAACCTGAGGAGGACTTCTTTGAATCGCATTGAGGCCTGCGGTGATAAAGGAAATATCATCAGTTCAAATCGTGAAAGAAGCTTTCTGAGAAACTTCTTTCTGCTCTCTGAATTCCTCTCCCAGAGTTACTGCTTAGTTCTCAGGAAGCAGTTTGCTAACACTCTTTTCGTGGAATCTGCAAAGTGAGATTTGGGAGCCCATAGGGGCCCATGGTGAAAAAGGATATATCTTCAGATAATAACTAGAGAGAAGCTTACTGAGAGATTGCTTTCTGATGTGTGACTTCATCACACAGAGTTCCACCCTTCCCTTCTTGGAACAGTTTGCTAACTCTGTTATCTTGTGTTCTGCAAAGTGATATTTGGGAGCTCATTGTGGGCTATGGTGAAAAAGGAAATAACCTCAGATCAAAACTGGAAAGAAGCCTTCTGAGAAACTGCATTTCGATGTGTGAATGCAACTCACAGAGTTACACGTTTGTCTTCAGTGTTCAGTTTGCTAACACAGTTTTCTGGAAATCTGCAATGGGATACTTCTGAACGTAATGAAGCTTACGGTGACAAAGGAAGTATCCTCAGATGAAAACTAGAAAGAAGCTTTGTTAGAAACTTCTTGGTGATGTGTGAATTCATCTCTCAGAGTTACACTTATGTTTCATGCAGCAGTCCACTATCAGTGTTTTTGAGGAACCTGAGGAGGACTTCTTTGAATCGCATTGAGGCCTGCGGTGATAAAGGAAATATCATCAGTTCAAATCGTGAAAGAAGCTTTCTGAGAAACTTCTTTCTGCTCTCTGAATTCCTCTCCCAGAGTTACTGCTTAGTTCTCAGGAAGCAGTTTGCTAACACTCTTTTCGTGGAATCTGCAAAGTGAGATTTGGGAGCCCATAGGGGCCCATGGTGAAAAAGGATATATCTTCAGATAATAACTAGAGAGAAGCTTACTGAGAGATTGCTTTCTGATGTGTGACTTCATCACACAGAGTTCCACCCTTCCCTTCTTGGAACAGTTTGCTAACTCTGTTATCTTGTGTTCTGCAAAGTGATATTTGGGAGCTCATTGTGGGCTATGGTGAAAAAGGAAATAACCTCAGATCAAAACTGGAAAGAAGCCTTCTGAGAAACTGCATTTCGATGTGTGAATGCAACTCACAGAGTTACACGTTTGTCTTCAGTGTTCAGTTTGCTAACACAGTTTTCTGGAAATCTGCAATGGGATACTTCTGAACGTAATGAAGCTTACGGTGACAAAGGAAGTATCCTCAGATGAAAACTAGAAAGAAGCTTTGTTAGAAACTTCTTGGTGATGTGTGAATTCATCTCTCAGAGTTACACTTATGTTTCATGCAGCAGTCCACTATCAGTGTTTTTGAGGAACCTGAGGAGGACTTCTTTGAATCGCATTGAGGCCTGCGGTGATAAAGGAAATATCATCAGTTCAAATCGTGAAAGAAGCTTTCTGAGAAACTTCTTTCTGCTCTCTGAATTCCTCTCCCAGAGTTACTGCTTAGTTCTCAGGAAGCAGTTTGCTAACACTCTTTTCGTGGAATCTGCAAAGTGAGATTTGGGAGCCCATAGGGGCCCATGGTGAAAAAGGATATATCTTCAGATAATAACTAGAGAGAAGCTTACTGAGAGATTGCTTTCTGATGTGTGACTTCATCACACAGAGTTCCACCCTTCCCTTCTTGGAACAGTTTGCTAACTCTGTTATCTTGTGTTCTGCAAAGTGATATTTGGGAGCTCATTGTGGGCTATGGTGAAAAAGGAAATAACCTCAGATCAAAACTGGAAAGAAGCCTTCTGAGAAACTGCATTTCGATGTGTGAATGCAACTCACAGAGTTACACGTTTGTCTTCAGTGTTCAGTTTGCTAACACAGTTTTCTGGAAATCTGCAATGGGATACTTCTGAACGTAATGAAGCTTACGGTGACAAAGGAAGTATCCTCAGATGAAAACTAGAAAGAAGCTTTGTTAGAAACTTCTTGGTGATGTGTGAATTCATCTCTCAGAGTTACACTTATGTTTCATGCAGCAGTCCACTATCAGTGTTTTTGAGGAACCTGAGGAGGACTTCTTTGAATCGCATTGAGGCCTGCGGTGATAAAGGAAATATCATCAGTTCAAATCGTGAAAGAAGCTTTCTGAGAAACTTCTTTCTGCTCTCTGAATTCCTCTCCCAGAGTTACTGCTTAGTTCTCAGGAAGCAGTTTGCTAACACTCTTTTCGTGGAATCTGCAAAGTGAGATTTGGGAGCCCATAGGGGCCCATGGTGAAAAAGGATATATCTTCAGATAATAACTAGAGAGAAGCTTACTGAGAGATTGCTTTCTGATGTGTGACTTCATCACACAGAGTTCCACCCTTCCCTTCTTGGAACAGTTTGCTAACTCTGTTATCTTGTGTTCTGCAAAGTGATATTTGGGAGCTCATTGTGGGCTATGGTGAAAAAGGAAATAACCTCAGATCAAAACTGGAAAGAAGCCTTCTGAGAAACTGCATTTCGATGTGTGAATGCAACTCACAGAGTTACACGTTTGTCTTCAGTGTTCAGTTTGCTAACACAGTTTTCTGGAAATCTGCAATGGGATACTTCTGAACGTAATGAAGCTTACGGTGACAAAGGAAGTATCCTCAGATGAAAACTAGAAAGAAGCTTTGTTAGAAACTTCTTGGTGATGTGTGAATTCATCTCTCAGAGTTACACTTATGTTTCATGCAGCAGTCCACTATCAGTGTTTTTGAGGAACCTGAGGAGGACTTCTTTGAATCGCATTGAGGCCTGCGGTGATAAAGGAAATATCATCAGTTCAAATCGTGAAAGAAGCTTTCTGAGAAACTTCTTTCTGCTCTCTGAATTCCTCTCCCAGAGTTACTGCTTAGTTCTCAGGAAGCAGTTTGCTAACACTCTTTTCGTGGAATCTGCAAAGTGAGATTTGGGAGCCCATAGGGGCCCATGGTGAAAAAGGATATATCTTCAGATAATAACTAGAGAGAAGCTTACTGAGAGATTGCTTTCTGATGTGTGACTTCATCACACAGAGTTCCACCCTTCCCTTCTTGGAACAGTTTGCTAACTCTGTTATCTTGTGTTCTGCAAAGTGATATTTGGGAGCTCATTGTGGGCTATGGTGAAAAAGGAAATAACCTCAGATCAAAACTGGAAAGAAGCCTTCTGAGAAACTGCATTTCGATGTGTGAATGCAACTCACAGAGTTACACGTTTGTCTTCAGTGTTCAGTTTGCTAACACAGTTTTCTGGAAATCTGCAATGGGATACTTCTGAACGTAATGAAGCTTACGGTGACAAAGGAAGTATCCTCAGATGAAAACTAGAAAGAAGCTTTGTTAGAAACTTCTTGGTGATGTGTGAATTCATCTCTCAGAGTTACACTTATGTTTCATGCAGCAGTCCACTATCAGTGTTTTTGAGGAACCTGAGGAGGACTTCTTTGAATCGCATTGAGGCCTGCGGTGATAAAGGAAATATCATCAGTTCAAATCGTGAAAGAAGCTTTCTGAGAAACTTCTTTCTGCTCTCTGAATTCCTCTCCCAGAGTTACTGCTTAGTTCTCAGGAAGCAGTTTGCTAACACTCTTTTCGTGGAATCTGCAAAGTGAGATTTGGGAGCCCATAGGGGCCCATGGTGAAAAAGGATATATCTTCAGATAATAACTAGAGAGAAGCTTACTGAGAGATTGCTTTCTGATGTGTGACTTCATCACACAGAGTTCCACCCTTCCCTTCTTGGAACAGTTTGCTAACTCTGTTATCTTGTGTTCTGCAAAGTGATATTTGGGAGCTCATTGTGGGCTATGGTGAAAAAGGAAATAACCTCAGATCAAAACTGGAAAGAAGCCTTCTGAGAAACTGCATTTCGATGTGTGAATGCAACTCACAGAGTTACACGTTTGTCTTCAGTGTTCAGTTTGCTAACACAGTTTTCTGGAAATCTGCAATGGGATACTTCTGAACGTAATGAAGCTTACGGTGACAAAGGAAGTATCCTCAGATGAAAACTAGAAAGAAGCTTTGTTAGAAACTTCTTGGTGATGTGTGAATTCATCTCTCAGAGTTACACTTATGTTTCATGCAGCAGTCCACTATCAGTGTTTTTGAGGAACCTGAGGAGGACTTCTTTGAATCGCATTGAGGCCTGCGGTGATAAAGGAAATATCATCAGTTCAAATCGTGAAAGAAGCTTTCTGAGAAACTTCTTTCTGCTCTCTGAATTCCTCTCCCAGAGTTACTGCTTAGTTCTCAGGAAGCAGTTTGCTAACACTCTTTTCGTGGAATCTGCAAAGTGAGATTTGGGAGCCCATAGGGGCCCATGGTGAAAAAGGATATATCTTCAGATAATAACTAGAGAGAAGCTTACTGAGAGATTGCTTTCTGATGTGTGACTTCATCACACAGAGTTCCACCCTTCCCTTCTTGGAACAGTTTGCTAACTCTGTTATCTTGTGTTCTGCAAAGTGATATTTGGGAGCTCATTGTGGGCTATGGTGAAAAAGGAAATAACCTCAGATCAAAACTGGAAAGAAGCCTTCTGAGAAACTGCATTTCGATGTGTGAATGCAACTCACAGAGTTACACGTTTGTCTTCAGTGTTCAGTTTGCTAACACAGTTTTCTGGAAATCTGCAATGGGATACTTCTGAACGTAATGAAGCTTACGGTGACAAAGGAAGTATCCTCAGATGAAAACTAGAAAGAAGCTTTGTTAGAAACTTCTTGGTGATGTGTGAATTCATCTCTCAGAGTTACACTTATGTTTCATGCAGCAGTCCACTATCAGTGTTTTTGAGGAACCTGAGGAGGACTTCTTTGAATCGCATTGAGGCCTGCGGTGATAAAGGAAATATCATCAGTTCAAATCGTGAAAGAAGCTTTCTGAGAAACTTCTTTCTGCTCTCTGAATTCCTCTCCCAGAGTTACTGCTTAGTTCTCAGGAAGCAGTTTGCTAACACTCTTTTCGTGGAATCTGCAAAGTGAGATTTGGGAGCCCATAGGGGCCCATGGTGAAAAAGGATATATCTTCAGATAATAACTAGAGAGAAGCTTACTGAGAGATTGCTTTCTGATGTGTGACTTCATCACACAGAGTTCCACCCTTCCCTTCTTGGAACAGTTTGCTAACTCTGTTATCTTGTGTTCTGCAAAGTGATATTTGGGAGCTCATTGTGGGCTATGGTGAAAAAGGAAATAACCTCAGATCAAAACTGGAAAGAAGCCTTCTGAGAAACTGCATTTCGATGTGTGAATGCAACTCACAGAGTTACACGTTTGTCTTCAGTGTTCAGTTTGCTAACACAGTTTTCTGGAAATCTGCAATGGGATACTTCTGAACGTAATGAAGCTTACGGTGACAAAGGAAGTATCCTCAGATGAAAACTAGAAAGAAGCTTTGTTAGAAACTTCTTGGTGATGTGTGAATTCATCTCTCAGAGTTACACTTATGTTTCATGCAGCAGTCCACTATCAGTGTTTTTGAGGAACCTGAGGAGGACTTCTTTGAATCGCATTGAGGCCTGCGGTGATAAAGGAAATATCATCAGTTCAAATCGTGAAAGAAGCTTTCTGAGAAACTTCTTTCTGCTCTCTGAATTCCTCTCCCAGAGTTACTGCTTAGTTCTCAGGAAGCAGTTTGCTAACACTCTTTTCGTGGAATCTGCAAAGTGAGATTTGGGAGCCCATAGGGGCCCATGGTGAAAAAGGATATATCTTCAGATAATAACTAGAGAGAAGCTTACTGAGAGATTGCTTTCTGATGTGTGACTTCATCACACAGAGTTCCACCCTTCCCTTCTTGGAACAGTTTGCTAACTCTGTTATCTTGTGTTCTGCAAAGTGATATTTGGGAGCTCATTGTGGGCTATGGTGAAAAAGGAAATAACCTCAGATCAAAACTGGAAAGAAGCCTTCTGAGAAACTGCATTTCGATGTGTGAATGCAACTCACAGAGTTACACGTTTGTCTTCAGTGTTCAGTTTGCTAACACAGTTTTCTGGAAATCTGCAATGGGATACTTCTGAACGTAATGAAGCTTACGGTGACAAAGGAAGTATCCTCAGATGAAAACTAGAAAGAAGCTTTGTTAGAAACTTCTTGGTGATGTGTGAATTCATCTCTCAGAGTTACACTTATGTTTCATGCAGCAGTCCACTATCAGTGTTTTTGAGGAACCTGAGGAGGACTTCTTTGAATCGCATTGAGGCCTGCGGTGATAAAGGAAATATCATCAGTTCAAATCGTGAAAGAAGCTTTCTGAGAAACTTCTTTCTGCTCTCTGAATTCCTCTCCCAGAGTTACTGCTTAGTTCTCAGGAAGCAGTTTGCTAACACTCTTTTCGTGGAATCTGCAAAGTGAGATTTGGGAGCCCATAGGGGCCCATGGTGAAAAAGGATATATCTTCAGATAATAACTAGAGAGAAGCTTACTGAGAGATTGCTTTCTGATGTGTGACTTCATCACACAGAGTTCCACCCTTCCCTTCTTGGAACAGTTTGCTAACTCTGTTATCTTGTGTTCTGCAAAGTGATATTTGGGAGCTCATTGTGGGCTATGGTGAAAAAGGAAATAACCTCAGATCAAAACTGGAAAGAAGCCTTCTGAGAAACTGCATTTCGATGTGTGAATGCAACTCACAGAGTTACACGTTTGTCTTCAGTGTTCAGTTTGCTAACACAGTTTTCTGGAAATCTGCAATGGGATACTTCTGAACGTAATGAAGCTTACGGTGACAAAGGAAGTATCCTCAGATGAAAACTAGAAAGAAGCTTTGTTAGAAACTTCTTGGTGATGTGTGAATTCATCTCTCAGAGTTACACTTATGTTTCATGCAGCAGTCCACTATCAGTGTTTTTGAGGAACCTGAGGAGGACTTCTTTGAATCGCATTGAGGCCTGCGGTGATAAAGGAAATATCATCAGTTCAAATCGTGAAAGAAGCTTTCTGAGAAACTTCTTTCTGCTCTCTGAATTCCTCTCCCAGAGTTACTGCTTAGTTCTCAGGAAGCAGTTTGCTAACACTCTTTTCGTGGAATCTGCAAAGTGAGATTTGGGAGCCCATAGGGGCCCATGGTGAAAAAGGATATATCTTCAGATAATAACTAGAGAGAAGCTTACTGAGAGATTGCTTTCTGATGTGTGACTTCATCACACAGAGTTCCACCCTTCCCTTCTTGGAACAGTTTGCTAACTCTGTTATCTTGTGTTCTGCAAAGTGATATTTGGGAGCTCATTGTGGGCTATGGTGAAAAAGGAAATAACCTCAGATCAAAACTGGAAAGAAGCCTTCTGAGAAACTGCATTTCGATGTGTGAATGCAACTCACAGAGTTACACGTTTGTCTTCAGTGTTCAGTTTGCTAACACAGTTTTCTGGAAATCTGCAATGGGATACTTCTGAACGTAATGAAGCTTACGGTGACAAAGGAAGTATCCTCAGATGAAAACTAGAAAGAAGCTTTGTTAGAAACTTCTTGGTGATGTGTGAATTCATCTCTCAGAGTTACACTTATGTTTCATGCAGCAGTCCACTATCAGTGTTTTTGAGGAACCTGAGGAGGACTTCTTTGAATCGCATTGAGGCCTGCGGTGATAAAGGAAATATCATCAGTTCAAATCGTGAAAGAAGCTTTCTGAGAAACTTCTTTCTGCTCTCTGAATTCCTCTCCCAGAGTTACTGCTTAGTTCTCAGGAAGCAGTTTGCTAACACTCTTTTCGTGGAATCTGCAAAGTGAGATTTGGGAGCCCATAGGGGCCCATGGTGAAAAAGGATATATCTTCAGATAATAACTAGAGAGAAGCTTACTGAGAGATTGCTTTCTGATGTGTGACTTCATCACACAGAGTTCCACCCTTCCCTTCTTGGAACAGTTTGCTAACTCTGTTATCTTGTGTTCTGCAAAGTGATATTTGGGAGCTCATTGTGGGCTATGGTGAAAAAGGAAATAACCTCAGATCAAAACTGGAAAGAAGCCTTCTGAGAAACTGCATTTCGATGTGTGAATGCAACTCACAGAGTTACACGTTTGTCTTCAGTGTTCAGTTTGCTAACACAGTTTTCTGGAAATCTGCAATGGGATACTTCTGAACGTAATGAAGCTTACGGTGACAAAGGAAGTATCCTCAGATGAAAACTAGAAAGAAGCTTTGTTAGAAACTTCTTGGTGATGTGTGAATTCATCTCTCAGAGTTACACTTATGTTTCATGCAGCAGTCCACTATCAGTGTTTTTGAGGAACCTGAGGAGGACTTCTTTGAATCGCATTGAGGCCTGCGGTGATAAAGGAAATATCATCAGTTCAAATCGTGAAAGAAGCTTTCTGAGAAACTTCTTTCTGCTCTCTGAATTCCTCTCCCAGAGTTACTGCTTAGTTCTCAGGAAGCAGTTTGCTAACACTCTTTTCGTGGAATCTGCAAAGTGAGATTTGGGAGCCCATAGGGGCCCATGGTGAAAAAGGATATATCTTCAGATAATAACTAGAGAGAAGCTTACTGAGAGATTGCTTTCTGATGTGTGACTTCATCACACAGAGTTCCACCCTTCCCTTCTTGGAACAGTTTGCTAACTCTGTTATCTTGTGTTCTGCAAAGTGATATTTGGGAGCTCATTGTGGGCTATGGTGAAAAAGGAAATAACCTCAGATCAAAACTGGAAAGAAGCCTTCTGAGAAACTGCATTTCGATGTGTGAATGCAACTCACAGAGTTACACGTTTGTCTTCAGTGTTCAGTTTGCTAACACAGTTTTCTGGAAATCTGCAATGGGATACTTCTGAACGTAATGAAGCTTACGGTGACAAAGGAAGTATCCTCAGATGAAAACTAGAAAGAAGCTTTGTTAGAAACTTCTTGGTGATGTGTGAATTCATCTCTCAGAGTTACACTTATGTTTCATGCAGCAGTCCACTATCAGTGTTTTTGAGGAACCTGAGGAGGACTTCTTTGAATCGCATTGAGGCCTGCGGTGATAAAGGAAATATCATCAGTTCAAATCGTGAAAGAAGCTTTCTGAGAAACTTCTTTCTGCTCTCTGAATTCCTCTCCCAGAGTTACTGCTTAGTTCTCAGGAAGCAGTTTGCTAACACTCTTTTCGTGGAATCTGCAAAGTGAGATTTGGGAGCCCATAGGGGCCCATGGTGAAAAAGGATATATCTTCAGATAATAACTAGAGAGAAGCTTACTGAGAGATTGCTTTCTGATGTGTGACTTCATCACACAGAGTTCCACCCTTCCCTTCTTGGAACAGTTTGCTAACTCTGTTATCTTGTGTTCTGCAAAGTGATATTTGGGAGCTCATTGTGGGCTATGGTGAAAAAGGAAATAACCTCAGATCAAAACTGGAAAGAAGCCTTCTGAGAAACTGCATTTCGATGTGTGAATGCAACTCACAGAGTTACACGTTTGTCTTCAGTGTTCAGTTTGCTAACACAGTTTTCTGGAAATCTGCAATGGGATACTTCTGAACGTAATGAAGCTTACGGTGACAAAGGAAGTATCCTCAGATGAAAACTAGAAAGAAGCTTTGTTAGAAACTTCTTGGTGATGTGTGAATTCATCTCTCAGAGTTACACTTATGTTTCATGCAGCAGTCCACTATCAGTGTTTTTGAGGAACCTGAGGAGGACTTCTTTGAATCGCATTGAGGCCTGCGGTGATAAAGGAAATATCATCAGTTCAAATCGTGAAAGAAGCTTTCTGAGAAACTTCTTTCTGCTCTCTGAATTCCTCTCCCAGAGTTACTGCTTAGTTCTCAGGAAGCAGTTTGCTAACACTCTTTTCGTGGAATCTGCAAAGTGAGATTTGGGAGCCCATAGGGGCCCATGGTGAAAAAGGATATATCTTCAGATAATAACTAGAGAGAAGCTTACTGAGAGATTGCTTTCTGATGTGTGACTTCATCACACAGAGTTCCACCCTTCCCTTCTTGGAACAGTTTGCTAACTCTGTTATCTTGTGTTCTGCAAAGTGATATTTGGGAGCTCATTGTGGGCTATGGTGAAAAAGGAAATAACCTCAGATCAAAACTGGAAAGAAGCCTTCTGAGAAACTGCATTTCGATGTGTGAATGCAACTCACAGAGTTACACGTTTGTCTTCAGTGTTCAGTTTGCTAACACAGTTTTCTGGAAATCTGCAATGGGATACTTCTGAACGTAATGAAGCTTACGGTGACAAAGGAAGTATCCTCAGATGAAAACTAGAAAGAAGCTTTGTTAGAAACTTCTTGGTGATGTGTGAATTCATCTCTCAGAGTTACACTTATGTTTCATGCAGCAGTCCACTATCAGTGTTTTTGAGGAACCTGAGGAGGACTTCTTTGAATCGCATTGAGGCCTGCGGTGATAAAGGAAATATCATCAGTTCAAATCGTGAAAGAAGCTTTCTGAGAAACTTCTTTCTGCTCTCTGAATTCCTCTCCCAGAGTTACTGCTTAGTTCTCAGGAAGCAGTTTGCTAACACTCTTTTCGTGGAATCTGCAAAGTGAGATTTGGGAGCCCATAGGGGCCCATGGTGAAAAAGGATATATCTTCAGATAATAACTAGAGAGAAGCTTACTGAGAGATTGCTTTCTGATGTGTGACTTCATCACACAGAGTTCCACCCTTCCCTTCTTGGAACAGTTTGCTAACTCTGTTATCTTGTGTTCTGCAAAGTGATATTTGGGAGCTCATTGTGGGCTATGGTGAAAAAGGAAATAACCTCAGATCAAAACTGGAAAGAAGCCTTCTGAGAAACTGCATTTCGATGTGTGAATGCAACTCACAGAGTTACACGTTTGTCTTCAGTGTTCAGTTTGCTAACACAGTTTTCTGGAAATCTGCAATGGGATACTTCTGAACGTAATGAAGCTTACGGTGACAAAGGAAGTATCCTCAGATGAAAACTAGAAAGAAGCTTTGTTAGAAACTTCTTGGTGATGTGTGAATTCATCTCTCAGAGTTACACTTATGTTTCATGCAGCAGTCCACTATCAGTGTTTTTGAGGAACCTGAGGAGGACTTCTTTGAATCGCATTGAGGCCTGCGGTGATAAAGGAAATATCATCAGTTCAAATCGTGAAAGAAGCTTTCTGAGAAACTTCTTTCTGCTCTCTGAATTCCTCTCCCAGAGTTACTGCTTAGTTCTCAGGAAGCAGTTTGCTAACACTCTTTTCGTGGAATCTGCAAAGTGAGATTTGGGAGCCCATAGGGGCCCATGGTGAAAAAGGATATATCTTCAGATAATAACTAGAGAGAAGCTTACTGAGAGATTGCTTTCTGATGTGTGACTTCATCACACAGAGTTCCACCCTTCCCTTCTTGGAACAGTTTGCTAACTCTGTTATCTTGTGTTCTGCAAAGTGATATTTGGGAGCTCATTGTGGGCTATGGTGAAAAAGGAAATAACCTCAGATCAAAACTGGAAAGAAGCCTTCTGAGAAACTGCATTTCGATGTGTGAATGCAACTCACAGAGTTACACGTTTGTCTTCAGTGTTCAGTTTGCTAACACAGTTTTCTGGAAATCTGCAATGGGATACTTCTGAACGTAATGAAGCTTACGGTGACAAAGGAAGTATCCTCAGATGAAAACTAGAAAGAAGCTTTGTTAGAAACTTCTTGGTGATGTGTGAATTCATCTCTCAGAGTTACACTTATGTTTCATGCAGCAGTCCACTATCAGTGTTTTTGAGGAACCTGAGGAGGACTTCTTTGAATCGCATTGAGGCCTGCGGTGATAAAGGAAATATCATCAGTTCAAATCGTGAAAGAAGCTTTCTGAGAAACTTCTTTCTGCTCTCTGAATTCCTCTCCCAGAGTTACTGCTTAGTTCTCAGGAAGCAGTTTGCTAACACTCTTTTCGTGGAATCTGCAAAGTGAGATTTGGGAGCCCATAGGGGCCCATGGTGAAAAAGGATATATCTTCAGATAATAACTAGAGAGAAGCTTACTGAGAGATTGCTTTCTGATGTGTGACTTCATCACACAGAGTTCCACCCTTCCCTTCTTGGAACAGTTTGCTAACTCTGTTATCTTGTGTTCTGCAAAGTGATATTTGGGAGCTCATTGTGGGCTATGGTGAAAAAGGAAATAACCTCAGATCAAAACTGGAAAGAAGCCTTCTGAGAAACTGCATTTCGATGTGTGAATGCAACTCACAGAGTTACACGTTTGTCTTCAGTGTTCAGTTTGCTAACACAGTTTTCTGGAAATCTGCAATGGGATACTTCTGAACGTAATGAAGCTTACGGTGACAAAGGAAGTATCCTCAGATGAAAACTAGAAAGAAGCTTTGTTAGAAACTTCTTGGTGATGTGTGAATTCATCTCTCAGAGTTACACTTATGTTTCATGCAGCAGTCCACTATCAGTGTTTTTGAGGAACCTGAGGAGGACTTCTTTGAATCGCATTGAGGCCTGCGGTGATAAAGGAAATATCATCAGTTCAAATCGTGAAAGAAGCTTTCTGAGAAACTTCTTTCTGCTCTCTGAATTCCTCTCCCAGAGTTACTGCTTAGTTCTCAGGAAGCAGTTTGCTAACACTCTTTTCGTGGAATCTGCAAAGTGAGATTTGGGAGCCCATAGGGGCCCATGGTGAAAAAGGATATATCTTCAGATAATAACTAGAGAGAAGCTTACTGAGAGATTGCTTTCTGATGTGTGACTTCATCACACAGAGTTCCACCCTTCCCTTCTTGGAACAGTTTGCTAACTCTGTTATCTTGTGTTCTGCAAAGTGATATTTGGGAGCTCATTGTGGGCTATGGTGAAAAAGGAAATAACCTCAGATCAAAACTGGAAAGAAGCCTTCTGAGAAACTGCATTTCGATGTGTGAATGCAACTCACAGAGTTACACGTTTGTCTTCAGTGTTCAGTTTGCTAACACAGTTTTCTGGAAATCTGCAATGGGATACTTCTGAACGTAATGAAGCTTACGGTGACAAAGGAAGTATCCTCAGATGAAAACTAGAAAGAAGCTTTGTTAGAAACTTCTTGGTGATGTGTGAATTCATCTCTCAGAGTTACACTTATGTTTCATGCAGCAGTCCACTATCAGTGTTTTTGAGGAACCTGAGGAGGACTTCTTTGAATCGCATTGAGGCCTGCGGTGATAAAGGAAATATCATCAGTTCAAATCGTGAAAGAAGCTTTCTGAGAAACTTCTTTCTGCTCTCTGAATTCCTCTCCCAGAGTTACTGCTTAGTTCTCAGGAAGCAGTTTGCTAACACTCTTTTCGTGGAATCTGCAAAGTGAGATTTGGGAGCCCATAGGGGCCCATGGTGAAAAAGGATATATCTTCAGATAATAACTAGAGAGAAGCTTACTGAGAGATTGCTTTCTGATGTGTGACTTCATCACACAGAGTTCCACCCTTCCCTTCTTGGAACAGTTTGCTAACTCTGTTATCTTGTGTTCTGCAAAGTGATATTTGGGAGCTCATTGTGGGCTATGGTGAAAAAGGAAATAACCTCAGATCAAAACTGGAAAGAAGCCTTCTGAGAAACTGCATTTCGATGTGTGAATGCAACTCACAGAGTTACACGTTTGTCTTCAGTGTTCAGTTTGCTAACACAGTTTTCTGGAAATCTGCAATGGGATACTTCTGAACGTAATGAAGCTTACGGTGACAAAGGAAGTATCCTCAGATGAAAACTAGAAAGAAGCTTTGTTAGAAACTTCTTGGTGATGTGTGAATTCATCTCTCAGAGTTACACTTATGTTTCATGCAGCAGTCCACTATCAGTGTTTTTGAGGAACCTGAGGAGGACTTCTTTGAATCGCATTGAGGCCTGCGGTGATAAAGGAAATATCATCAGTTCAAATCGTGAAAGAAGCTTTCTGAGAAACTTCTTTCTGCTCTCTGAATTCCTCTCCCAGAGTTACTGCTTAGTTCTCAGGAAGCAGTTTGCTAACACTCTTTTCGTGGAATCTGCAAAGTGAGATTTGGGAGCCCATAGGGGCCCATGGTGAAAAAGGATATATCTTCAGATAATAACTAGAGAGAAGCTTACTGAGAGATTGCTTTCTGATGTGTGACTTCATCACACAGAGTTCCACCCTTCCCTTCTTGGAACAGTTTGCTAACTCTGTTATCTTGTGTTCTGCAAAGTGATATTTGGGAGCTCATTGTGGGCTATGGTGAAAAAGGAAATAACCTCAGATCAAAACTGGAAAGAAGCCTTCTGAGAAACTGCATTTCGATGTGTGAATGCAACTCACAGAGTTACACGTTTGTCTTCAGTGTTCAGTTTGCTAACACAGTTTTCTGGAAATCTGCAATGGGATACTTCTGAACGTAATGAAGCTTACGGTGACAAAGGAAGTATCCTCAGATGAAAACTAGAAAGAAGCTTTGTTAGAAACTTCTTGGTGATGTGTGAATTCATCTCTCAGAGTTACACTTATGTTTCATGCAGCAGTCCACTATCAGTGTTTTTGAGGAACCTGAGGAGGACTTCTTTGAATCGCATTGAGGCCTGCGGTGATAAAGGAAATATCATCAGTTCAAATCGTGAAAGAAGCTTTCTGAGAAACTTCTTTCTGCTCTCTGAATTCCTCTCCCAGAGTTACTGCTTAGTTCCCAGGAAGCAGTTTGCTAACACTCTTTTCGTGGAATCTGCAAAGTGAGATTTGGGAGCCCATAGGGGCCCATGGTGAAAAAGGATATATCTTCAGATAATAACGAGAGAGAAGCTTACTGAGAGATTGCTTTCTGATGTGTGACTTCATCACACAGAGTTCCAGCCTTCCCTTCTTGGAACAGTTTCCTAACTCTGTTATCTTGTGTTCTGCA
>NW_022143438.1:0-10901 GCF_007565055.1 Rhinopithecus roxellana
GTGCTGGGATTACAGGCATGAGCCACTGTGCCAGGCCTGTCATTACTGTTAATGGCAAAACTGCAATTACTTTTGCACCAACCTAATAAAATTCAGAACACCACATTTACTCAAGATGCATGAGAAATGGCATACTAGTCACCATTAAGCCTTTCAGAAGAAGGGGAAAGGTCAGCAGGAGGATTGCTCAGCTAGTTCCAGGGCACAAATACTGCCTTGGGAAGAAATATCTTGCTCTTTAAAAAAAAAAAAAAAAAAAAAAAAAAATGCATCGGCTTTGAAGATTTTCCCGTTTTGAAGTCCTGTCGGTTCTAAAAATCAAGATATTTCCTCTAGCTTATTTATGTTAGAAGAACATTCCCGATTGATTTCTTTTACAAAAGCACTGAGCATCCTGGGGTAGGGAGTTACTCCAAGCTGCCTGTTTGGGCACACGCTCTGCTATTTGTCTTTTTATTTCAGATCCTTGAAAAGAAACTTTGACTCCTTGTTCTGATTGCTGGGCTACACATTGAAGCCACCAATGGCATGTAAAAGACTGCCCATATTTTCAAAGATCCTGATTATTTCTTGTGCAATTATTAGCTATTATTTGAGATTAAATAAAACTAAGGTTTGCTTTTTCCTTTGCAGGGTTCTTTGTGCATCACACTTAAATTAGCACACTCTAATTCAAATACATCATAAATTTTTATGAAGAGATTGGTTCACAGAGAGGTTTAAGAGTGTGTCTTCATTTTAAAGGGAAATGCTTACTTTAAAGTTTTATAGACATTAAGCTTCCTGCCTCCTTGGTAAGAAAATAACGCATTGTGAAATGAGTTTTTAAAACAAGCAACTGATTCTTCAACTGTTTTTAGTTCAGCCTTATCTTTCCTGGTTATTTATGAGCCTGCAGTCATTCCAAGACACCATTGTAAATAACTTGTAAAATCTGGTGACATTTTTCAGGGTCAAATGTGTAAATGTAAATGAAACATGTTCTTGCCTCTGGCAGCCAATCTCCCATTCCATAACGGAACAGAACCCAGATGGCACATACCTATGAGCATCAGGAACTTACCGTTTTGTTGATTTAATCTTCCATTAAACTAATATTTCTTGATGTCCTGTTACGTACTAGGTACTGAAGATACGGCAGTGAGCAGAACCAGTCATGGTCCTTGTCCTCATGGGGCTTACAGTGCGGGGAGAAAATTTTAAGTAAAAAGAAAACACAAAGAAATACAACACAGAAAGCACAGGCATGAGGAAGGAGGGCATGGTTCTGGGAAGGCTTCTTGGTGGCAGCAACCAGACAGCAAAACAGGCTTGGCCAGGACAGACATGGGCCTGTTATCCAGCTGGCCAATGATGGAGCTATAAGTGCCTTTGCCTCTAGAATCATGGAGGCGGGTACTGAGCCATTTACCCTCCAGTGAAGTCCATCCTAAAATTAAGTGCTCTCTAACTAAACAAGAGTTATTTACTTTTTTCCGTAAAGAAAACAGAGGCTCCACCTGTTGCTCACTCTCCTACCCTCTCTCCTATATTCTTTCAAATCATTAGTTAACCACTTTACTCAGCACATAATGACTTAGAACTGCAGTAGAATCTTATTCTCCAATGAGATTGGGGTAGAGCTACAGGTGATCACTTAAAATATTTTTAAATTAATAACGTTTTTTGGGACGGAGTATCACTGTCGCCCTGGCTGGAGGGCAGTGGTACAATCTCCCAGATCACTGCAACCTTCACCTCCCGAGTTTGAATGATTCTCCTGCCTCAGTCTCCTGAGTAGCTGGATTCCAGGCATGCACCACCACACCCAGTTAATTTTTGTATCTTTAGTAGAGACAGGGTTTAACCACATTGGCCAGGTTGGTCTTGAACTCCTGACTTCAAGTGATCCTCCTGCCTCAGCCTCCCAAAGTGTTGGGATTACAGGTGTGAGCCACTGTGCCTGACCTAAATTAATATTTTAAAATGGCAACTCACAATTGTATATATTTGTGGGGTACAATATGATGTTTTGATACATTTATTCAATATGAAGTGATTAGAGCAAGATTATTAATATATCCATCACCTCAATTATTATGCTTGTCGTAAGACATTTAAATTTACTCTCTCAGCAATTTTGAAATATAGAATTCATTTTTATTAACTATAGTCATTATGTTATGCAATAAATCTCAATAGCTTATTCCTCCTGTATGACTGAAACTTTGTACACTTGCACCAATATCTCTTCTTCTTCTCCTTCCCCCAGCCAGTCTCCAGTACCACCCTTCTACTCTCTACTTCTATGAATTTGATTTTTCAAAATTCCATGCATAAGTGAGATGATGTGATATTTGCGTTTCCGTGCCTGACTTATTTCATTCAGCATGATGTCCTCCAGGTTCAAGTGCTACATTAAAACAACACATGTATGAAAAATATCGTTTTACCTCAAGATATACACATGCAGATTGGTAGCCAGTGTTTGTAATGCAGAGGCAAGGACTTCTTTGTGAATAAGGACAAGTAATTGTAGTACTGTCCAGTAGAACCCTCCAAGATAATGAAATGTTCTATATCTGTTGTAATACAGTTATCCCAAGCCATGTGTGGCTCTAGGTAGACAGCGTCCTTGTTATCTTCTCTGCATAGATCACATTCATATGTCTCCTCTCTGATTTCAGTTTTGGTTTGTTTAAACAAAGTGAGAACATAAAGACAACTGTGATATATTCCAAGAGCAGAATCCTCTTAAACTTTAATATTTTTTTTCTAATTTTTTTCCAGGTCTTTCACCACACCTAATCTGATTATTGTTTCCTTCAGCAATTTGAATATTTGGGGTATTTTTGATAACTTCCCCTCCGACTCCTGCCTGGTTCCTCTCTTGAGATGGTTGTTTTCTTACCTGGACAGAGTGGAGGCTAGATGGGAATGAGTTCCAGTGGACCATGTCTATGGAGTTTCCTTATTTTGAGTTCAGGAAGAACCATGGAACCAGCACCTGAAAACCTGGAAGCAGGGATTGCTAATGACAGATTTGCAAAAACAGTGTGATCTGTGGTGTTACGAGGACTCCTGAGGTGAGAGACAGTGTCAGTCCTATCTGAGTATGTCTGGGATCCATGGCTCTTAGAGGCCACAAAGACACTCAACAGGTGAACTTAATCTTTTGTATCTGTGAAGCTAGAAGAGCACAAAGACACTTTGGCACAGAGGGGCTCTTCTTAGGCCCTCAGCATGGGACTGCTGTCCACCTTCCACCATATACCCTCCCGCTTCCTGCTACAGGAAAAATTCCTTTATCTTCCACCAGTCAGAGGTCAACCTCCACTTGGGGTCCCATGACAAGCAGATCTCTGACTGCTTTTAAAATAACATAGTATGGGAAACTCAGCATCCAAAGAGAGAAAGACCAACCTGAACAAACAAAACACCTGGCCAGTGAACTGAAGATTCTAAAAACAACAAAGAACCAAGCAAATAAACAAGGACACTTAAGGAGAATCCAAATGCATACACAAAAAGAATGTCTGGAACCTCAGAGGTATGATTTCTCCACTGAATAGTGTTGCCAGAATTAAAGCAACTACATATGAACAACTACAAGACACCCCATTAAATTTGAATTTCACATAAATAGTAAATAATTTTAGTATATTATGTCCCATGCTATAGTCAACATACTTACACTAAAAATTTATTCAATGTTTATTTGAGATTCACATTTAATTAGTCATTCTGTACTTTATCTGGCAGCTGTTCATTGAACAATTGGGTAGATGAGTTAAAGAGAGAATGGTCATTGGAGAGATATGAACTAGTGACTAGAAATACATTGGAAAATAATTCTTACCATATGGATCAAGCAAAATCGTGGACAAATAAGAGGAAAGTTGAGACTTGGGGCTGGATCCAGGAGACCTACCATGAGCAATCATATGAATTTTAGGAAAAAAGGAAACAAAGGAGAGGGATTAATTATAAAGTGTGTAATACAAAAAATTATCCTAAACTGAAGAGACTCTGGAATCTAGAGGCTGAAATGACTCCCAGAGTTCTAGACTTGATTGATAAAGAAAAACACTCACTTGGGCATGTCCTGGTAAGATTCCTGAAAGTTTAAAACGAAAACAAAACAAAATGCTGGCAAGCTAATAAACAGAAAGTACACATTATCTGCAAAGGGAAAAATTGGCATCTGACTTCTTATTGATAACTTTGGAAGCCAGTAGACAATGGAAATGACATTTGCCAATAGCTAAGCTGAAAACAACTTATGATCCTCTACTTATTCAAGGTGGTATTCACCCACCAGGGCAAAAGAAGGAAACTTAACACACAAGAATGTAAAGAGTATACCACCAGCAATTCCCATCTGAAGAAAATAATCAAATAAAGATCTTCAAAAGAGAGAGTTAGATTGAGACTTCAAGATATAGGGAGATGAGAGGAAAGAAAACACTGATGAAAAACAAACCCAATATAGACAGGTTAAGTGGATATTCATGGCTACTGTGGGTTATGTCGTGTAAATGCTACATAAGTCCATTGGAAACAGGAGGGATGTACAGCAAGGAAAATTCCAATAATCATCCGGGAGTAAAATCCTAGAGAATTCCAGGAAAATCTAGGAGTTATAGGTGGAGAGGGAGAAGAGACGTAAAAATGTTCCAAGGATCTCACCTTAGGAGTGGGAAGGGGGGGTGATGAGGAGAAAAGAGGGAAAGGAATCACTCTAGAGGTCTCGTCTCCTACAGGGTCAAGGTACACAGGGAGAAGAAGACCATGGTGGAGGAATAATGTGCCTTTCTGGACGAAACACTGGAATCTCACTTGCAAAAAAAAAAGGAAAAATAGTACATAGATGTCTAATGAGCACAAGAAAAGAGAATAGAACAAAAATTTCAATAAAACATCTAAATTAACAAGGAGAAAACAAAAGGAAAATACAATGAATAGCAATCCAATGAAATCAGAAAATGAGGAAAAAACAAAAACAAATTGATAATTAAAATAATTATGAATATAAATTTTAAAGTAATGTAAAATATAAGATTAAGCATATCAGTCTTTATGCTAAAGTTAAAAATAAAGGGATGGACAAACAGACACCAGGAAAACACAATGAAAAACAAAAGAGGAAAGGAAGCAGTAACACAAGAGAAGACGGAATTCAAGGCTAAAAGCACTAAGCATTAAAACAGGGACTCTATCACGAACACAATGATCCATATAGATTCTTGTTTTTGTGAGGCTAACTACAGAGGGGAAGGAAAGAGACATGCTCTTGGTACATATCAGAGCTCAGGGAATGAGACTGACAAGCAGAGCCTAGGGACAAAATGTCAGAAGGAAGGTGAACAGTTAGAAATTAAAACTGACATCAGCAAAATGGTGGAATCAGAGCTTTCTACCATCATCACGCCTCACTCCACAGAAGCATTAACTTTAACAATTACCAACAGATAGGAGTGTCTTTGGGAGAGTCCAGTGGAAAAGTTTCAGCACACTATTGGCACAAAAACTCTCAGGCTAGGTGCACTGACGAGGGTAACAAGAACAGTTAATACTATCCATGTCATCTGCCCTCCAAGACAGCACAGCTCAGGGACAAAAAAAGACCCCTCTTGACCAGTTTCTCCCACGGGGGAAAGTGAGAGCATAGTGGTGAATGCCCAGCTTCCCCAGTCACACAGGACACAGTTCATGAAGATCACTTCTTTCTCATTCCTAGCCAGAATACTGAGGTGAACTGTATGGCTGAGTGGTTGGGAGAGCATGTTCCTAGGAAGACAGGATGCAGATCCTACCAACCATTCCACAGACTTCATCAGGAAACCTGTCCATGAGCCACTTGGGATGCCTTGCTCGTGGACCCCTCCCAACCGACCCATAGGCACCCCAAACATTGCTTACCGTCAACCCCATCTTCCCTAGACCAGTCTCCCAAGCATGCCCTTGTGGACGGTATTGCAAGCATCTTACAAAAAAAGCCAGTTCAATTTTGGGATTGAAGGAACGTACACAATTTGAGGGTTTCAAGACACCATCCTAGGAAAAACAAACAGGAGACTCTGAGCATCTGGCCTGGCTTTGCAGGGTCAAGAGTAGGCATACAACCTTAAGAAGTCCCCTTAGACAGGCTGGGCGCCGTGGCTCACACCTGTAATCCCAGCACTTTGGGAGGCCATAGCACATGGATCACTTGAGGTTAGGAGTTCAAGACCAGCCTGGCCAAAATGGTGAAACCCCATCTCTACTAAAAATACAAAAATTAGCTGGGCGTGGTGGCACATGCCTGTAGTCCAAGCTATTTGGGAGGCTGAGGTAGGAGAACTGCCTGATTCCAGGAGGCAAAGGTTGCAGTGAGCCAAGTTCATACAACTGCACTCCAGCCTGGATGATAAAGCAAGACTCCATCCAAGCAAAGAACAAAAAAGAAAAGAAAAAGAAAGAAAGAAAGAAGAAGAAAGAAAAAAGAAGAAGAAAGAAGAAAGAAGAAAGAAAGAAGAAGAAAGAAAAAAATAAAATAAATCCCCTTAGACAGAACAAGAGGTGTACAATGGGCATATCCATAGAAAAGATCTAAGAGAGCCTTGAAACTCCTAGCTGGGCTGTTTGGTGGAGGCATTGCTCTCCCAAGGACAGTCAGTAAAGACTAGAGGAGGTGACTACTTGTTCAAATGTGAAGATAGCAACACAAAATGTAGAGAAGCATGAAAAATCAAGGAAAAGGAGGACAGGGTAGGGAAAGAAAGAAAGAAAAAGAAATCAGGAAAACATGACACCACCAAAAGAACAGAGTAACCAACCCCAAAGATAAGGAGATCTATAATTACCTGAAAAGATTTCAAAATAATTTATTAAGAAAACTCAATGAGCTAAAAAAAAAAAAAAAAAAAACAGCAACTCAGCAATATCAAAAAACAATAAATAAATGAAACAAGTTCAATAAAGAAATAGAAATCATTTTAAAAAACAAAAATTCTGGAATTGAAGAAAGCAATGAATAAAATGAAAAAACTGCAATAGAAAGGGACAATGGCAGATATGATTAGGCAAAATAAGTAATCTGTAAACTCAAAGACAGGTCACTAAAAATATTCAGACAAAGAAGGAAAAAGAAAAAAGAATGAAAAGGAACGAAGAAAGCCTGTAAGATTTATATGACACCATCAAAAGAGCTACCATTCACATTATAGAAGTCTCAGAAGAAGGAATAAAGAAAGGGGCAGAGTGCTTATTGAAAAAAATAATGGCTGAAACCTTCTCATATCTGGTGAGACATATGGACATCCAGATATATGAAGCTCAAAAGTCTCCAATCAGGATCAACCCAAATAATTATTTACCAAATCATATTACAATCAAACTGTCGAAAATCAAAGGCAAAAAAAAAAGTGGGGAGCGGATTTTGAAAGCAGCAAGTGGAAAGAGATTCCTCACATACAAAGGAACTCTCATAAGTATATCAGCAAATTTCTCAGCAGAAATTTTGCAGGTCAGGAGACAGTGGGATGATATAGTTACAGTGCTTAAAGGAAAATAACTGTCATTCAAGAATATTATACCTGGCAAAGCTGTCCTTCGGAAATGAAGAAGAGATAAAGACTTTCCAAGATAAACAAAGCTGGGGAATTACATCACTGCTAGACTCGCCTTACAAAAATGCTAAATGCAGTTCTTCAAACTGACACAAAAGAACACTAATTAGTAAGATGAAAACATAGGAAAATATAAAACTCACTGGTAAAAGTGAGTATATAGTCAAATTCAGAATACTCTAATACTCTAATGGTGGTGTGTAAATCACTTATAACCCTAGTATAAAGGTTAAAAGATAGAACTGTTAAAATAAGAATAGCGACCAGCACGATGGGAGGCTATAATCCCAGCACTTTGGGAGGCCGAGGCAGGCAGATCACAAGGTCAGAAGATTGAGACCATCCTGGCTAATACAGTGAAACACCATCTCTACTAAAAATACAAAAACTTAGCCAGGCGTGGTAGCAGGCACCTGGAGTCCCAGCTACTCAGGAGGCTGAGGCAGGAGAATGGCGGGAACCTGGGAGACAGAGCTTGCAGTGAGCCAAGATCATGCCACTGCACCCAGCCTGGGCAACAGAGTAAGACTCTGTCTCAAAAATAAATAAATGAATAAATAAATAATATTAATAACTACAATAATGTATTAATAGATACAAAATATTAAAAGATGTAAATTGTGACAGCAAAAACAAAATATGAGGGGAAGGGAGTAAAAGTGCTGAGTTTTTATATGCAATCAAATTTAAGATTACATCAGCTTAAAATTAACTGTTATAACTATGGTATGTTTTATATAGGCTTCATGGTAACCACAAAGCAAAAACCTAGAATAGGTACACAGAAGATGAAGAGAAAGGAACGAAAGCACATAGCTATAGAAAATGATCAAATCACAGAGGAAGACAGCAAGAGAAGGGAAAGGAACAAAACATCTTAAAAAAAAAAAAGCCAGGAAACAATGAACAAAATGAGAATAGTAAGTCCTTACCTATCATTAATTAACTTGAATGTAAATGAATTAAATGCTCCAATCAAAAGACATACAGTGGCTGAATGGACAAATAATAATAATAATAATAAATAGACAAAAAACAAAGCCAGGTGGCTCATGTCTATTATCTTAGCATTTTGGGAGGCCAAGGCAGGAGGATCGCTTGAGGCCAGCAGTTTGAGACCAGTCTAGGCAACACAGTGAGAGCCTTTCTCTACAAAAAAAATAAATAAATAAAAATAAAATAATTAGCCCAGTATGGTGGTGTACGCCTATAGCTCTAGCTACCTGGGAGGCTGAGGCAAGAGAATTGCTTGAGGCCAGGAGTTCAAGGTTACAGTAAGCTGTGATCATACCACTGTACTCCAGCCTGGGTGACAGATTGAGACCCTATCAAACAAGCAACAATAACAAAAGAACAAGACCCCCCTCCCGTCAACTATATGCTACCTACAAGAGACTCACTTCAGCTTTAAGGACACATGTAAACTGAAAGTGAAAAAGATATTCCACGCAAAAAGAAAACAAAAGAGAGCAAGGTAGCCATATTTATATCACACAAAATAAACTAAGTCAAAAACTGACAAAGAGACAAAGTAGATCATTATATAATGAAAAAGGGGTTAATTCATCAAGAGGACTAAAAATTGTAAATATATATGTGCCCAAAACCAGAGAACCAAAATATGCAAGGCAAATATTAACAGACCCAAAGAGAGAAATAGACAGCAATACAATAATAGCAGAGGGTTTCAGTACCCCACTTAGAACAATGAGTAGATCATCAAGACAGAAAATCAATAAGCAAACATTAGACTTGAACTATACTTTGGACCAAATGGATCTTGCTGTGTTGCCTAGACGTCTGAAACTCCTGGCTTTATAAGCCACCGTGCCTGGTCCTGGTTTTTTTTTTTCCATTCAGAAGTAGAAGACACATTCTTCCCGAATGCACAGAGAGCATTATCTAGGATAGATCATATGTTAGGCATCTGTCTTAGTCCATTATTCAGGCTACTAAACAGAATACCTTAGAATGGTTAATTTATAAAAAAATAGAAATTTATTTCTTACAGTTCCGGAGGCTGGAAATTCCAAGATTAACTCCCCAGCAGATTCAGTGTCTGATGAAATCTTGCACCTTGCTTCACAGACGGCTCCTCTTGCCACATCCTCACATGGCAGGAGAAGGCAGCTCCCTTCATCCTTTTTTTTGGAATGGCACTAATCCCATTCGTGAGGGCAAAGCCCTCATGACTTGATCACCTCATAAAGACCCTGCCTCCGAATATTATCATATTGGGAATTAAGTTTCAACATATGAATTTTGATGATAGCAGCCACAAAGCAAGCCCCAACAAATTTAAGAAGATTGACCTCTATCATACATCTTTCCTAAACACAATAGTACAAAACTAGAAATCAATAACAGGAGGAAAACTGTGATATTCACAAATAGGTGGAAATTAAACAACCTACTCCTCACATGATGATATCAATAGATGCAGAAAAAGCATTTGACAAAATCCAACACCAATTTATGATAAAAACTCTCAATAAACTAGGAATAGAGAGGAACTTCCTCAAGTTGATAAAGATTAATCAACATGCTCCTTAACAACCAATGAGCCAAAGAAGAAATCAAAAGAGAAATTTGAAAATATCTTGAGACAAACAAAAATGGAAATACAATATACCAAACTTTATGAGACACAGCAAAAGCAGTTCTAGGAGGGAAGTTTATAGCAATAAATTCCTACCTGGAGGGGGAAAATAAGATCTCAAATAATTCACCTAACTTTACACCTCAAGGTAAACAAAGAATAAACTAAATCCATAGTTAGTAGAAAGAAGGAAATAATAAAGATCACAGCAAAAATAAATCAAATAGAGCAGAAAAACAAGACAAGAGATCAAGAAAACTAACAGTTTATTTTTTGAAAAGATAAAATTGACAAACCTTTATCTAGACTAAAAGAAGAGTCAATGAAATCAAAACTGAAAGAGGAAATATTACAACCAACAACAGAGAAATTCAAAGGATCACAAGAGGGTAGCGTAAGCATTTATATGCCAACACATCATATAACCTAGAAGAAATGAATAAATTCCCAGAAACATACAACCTATTAAGACTGAATCAGGAAACAGAATTAGAAAAGAGCAATTGAAATTACATGCTCTGTTCTCATGGATAACTGGGAGCTGAACAATGAGAACACATGAACACAGGGAGGGGAAAAACACACCCTGGAGCTTATTGAGGGGTGAGGTCAGGGGAGGGAGAACATCGGGAAAAATAGCTAATGCATACGGGGCTTAATACCTCGGTGATGGGTTGATAGGTACAGTAAACCGCCATGGCACACATTTACCT
>NW_022143439.1:0-21204 GCF_007565055.1 Rhinopithecus roxellana
TACTAACAGGGTAGTACATATCATGTACCTCATATAATATGTAATATATGTAATACATTAATCTTAAAACATCTAATGCATTATATAATGCAATGGCACATATGCTATGTATATGTGATATATTTACATTCACATAGCATATTTGCTTACTGTGTTATGTTTGTGTGTGTGTTTGTGTATGTGTGTGTGTGTGCTAAATCATTGGAAAGTAAACTGCAGATGTCATGATTGTTAACCTATTTCAGCAGGTCTTTCCTAATAATAGACGCATTCCCTTTCGTTACCAACATAAATTTAAAAGTTCAGTGAATTTAACATCAATACAATACTTTTACCTAATAAATAGTAAATATTCAAATTCATCATTCATCCTAATGATACTGTAACACTTGATTTTCCTGCTTCCAAATCCCAAACTTAATTCAAAATTGCATTTAGCTATAACTTTTCACTCTCACTTAATCTAGAGCTGTTCTTCATTCTTTCTTCATCTTTCAAGACAGTAGTATTTTTAAGAATTGAGTCCAGTTTCATCAATTTGGTTTTGACTGTTTCTTTATGAATAAGTTCAGATAATGCATTCTGAGCAGGAATATTACCTAAGTGATTGATATATGCTTTTCAGTGTGTCACACAAAGAAGCACAGGATGTCAGTTTGCCCCATTATTGATTATATTAACTTCAATCACTTGGCATGAGATTTACTTCAATAAAGCCCAAATGACTTTATAGAAAAGATTTTGTTAAACGTTTGCAATTAATACATAATCTACCTAGAAAGATTTTTAACCATATTAATAACTTGTTCTTCAGTAAACTAAGACAAAATGATTTTAGCATCCTTTCAATAACCTTGCCTAAATCAAGTACCATTATGATTACAAAACAGTGCAAACATTTGATTATGAATAATCACTTTCTCTTCTGACCACTATCTATCTACCTATCAGTACTTATTATCCATATAGGTATGTATATGTATATCTACATTTCTTCATATCTACCAACCTAATTATATTTTTGTACAGAAATGGATGTATAGTTACAGTTTTTGCAAAAATCTACTGCTATACATCATTACTGACTATATTCATTTAGTTATTCAAAGTGTTCCTTTTCACCATAAAAACATCTTCAAGATGACTTTTATATCTTTTTAAAATGCATTCAACATGTGTGAATACTTCTACACTTTGTGTCACCAGATATGTTACCAATTCGTATATTTTCCGTGTCCCAGCCTTGGGTTCAGTTATTTCTCCAAGGACACTGATTTCTATTAGTAGAGAAAGACAGATACATTTTTAATCTTTTGAAATGTTTTTCCCCTTTCATAAAAGTGCATCTCTCTGTAAAACTCTCAAAGGTAAAGTGCTATAATTTGTAGCGATTGTATTTCAGATAATCGTTTTGTTGTTGTTGTTGTTTTTTGAGATGGAGTCTCGCCCTGTCACCCAGGCTGAAGTGCAGTGTCACAATCTCGGCTCATTGCAACCTGTGGCTCCCAGGTTCAAGCGATTCTCCTGCCTCAGCCTCCCAAGTAGCTTGGATTACAGGCGCACACCACCAGGCCCAGCTAATTTTTTGTGTTTTGTAGTGATGGGGTTTCACCATGTTGGCCAGGCTGGTCTTGAACTACTGACTTCGTAATCCGCCCTCCCCAGTCTCCCAAAGTGCTGAGATTACAGGCGTGAGCCACCCTGCCTGGCCAATGGTCTTATTAATATTTATTCTTCCAGTTATGTGAAGAAAATATATGACTTTTAAATTATTTAATTTTGATTGTTTTCTGACTATATTCAGAAAACTGTAAAATGACAGTTTGAATGATTGTCAATCTGCACTCCGAGTTTGTAAAAGTACTCTATGACAGTTTGTAAAAGTGCAAAAGAGTACTTTTACAAATAAATGAAGTAATCTTCATTTGTGGATTTGTTTCTGAGTTCTCTATTCTGTTACATTGGTCTATGTGTCTAGTTTTATGCAAGTATCTGCTATTTTAGTTATTACAGAGCTGTAGTATAATTTGAAGTCAGGTATTGTGATTCCTCTGGTTTTGTCCTTTTTGCTTAGGATAGCTTTGGCTATTCTGAGTCTTTTCTGATTCCATGTACATTTTAGGATTTTTTCTGTTTTTGTGAAAAATGTCATTGATGTTTTGAAGTGATTGCATTGAATCTATAGATTGCCTTAGGTAATATGGACATTTTAACACTATTTGTTTTTCCAGTCCATCAACATGGAATATTTTTACATTTTTTATGTCCTCTTCAATTGCTTTCATCAGTGACTTATAGTTTTCATTATAGAGATCTTTCACTTTTTTGGTTAAATTAATTTTTAGGTATTTAATTTTATGTGTGGCCATTATAAATGAAATTAATTTTTATATTTATTTTTTCATATTTTTTTTTTCATATTTTTCACTGTTGGCAATATAGAAGCACTATTGATTTTTGTATGTTGATTTTGTGTCTTGCAACTTTGCTGAGTTTATCAGTTCTAATAATTTTCTTGTGTTTAGGTTTCTCCAAATATAAGATTATATCATCAGCAAATAGAGTGATTTGACTTCTTCCTTTCCAGTGTGGATGCCCTTTATATCTTTCTCTTGTCTTATTACTACAGCTAAGGCTTCCACTACTATGTTGCATAACAGTGGTGACAGCGGGCATTCTTGTTGTGTTCCAAATCTTAGAGGACAGGCCTTCAGTTTTTCCCCATTCAATATGATACTAGCTGTAGGTCTGTCACATATGGCTTTTATTATGTTGAGGTATAGATATAGTCCTTCTATACCCAGTTTCTTGAGGGTTTTTGTCATTAAGGGATGTTGAATTATACCAAATACTTTGTCAGCATCAGTTGAAATAATCTATTATTTTATCCTTCATTTTGTTGATATGTATCATGTTCATCAATGTGCATATGGTGAACCAACCTTGCATCACAGGGAGAAATCCCACTTGGTCATTATATATCTTTCTAATGTATTTTGCTGAATTAGTTTGCTAGTATTTTGCTGAGGATTTTGCATCAGTATTCATCAGAGATACTGGGGTGTAGTATTATTTATTTTTATGTGTCTTTGTCTAGTTTTGGTATCAGGGTAATTCTGGTCTCATAGTACGAGATTGGAAGTGTTCCCTCTATTTTGCAGAATAGTTTCACTAGAATTGGCATTATCCCTTTTTTTTTTTTTTTTTTTTTTTTTTTTTTTTTGAGACGGAGTCTCTCTCTCTGGCCCAGGCTGGAGTGCAGTGGCCGGATCTCAGTTCACTGCAAGTTCCACCTCCCAGATTTAGGCCATTCTCCTGCCTCAGCCTCCTGAGTAGCTGGGGCTACAGGCGCCCGCCACCTCGCCCGGTTAGCTTTTTTTATTTTTTAGTAGAGACGGGATTTCACCGTGTAAGCCAGGATGGTCTCAATCTCCTGACCTTGTGATCTGCCCGTCTCAGCCTCCCAAAGTGCTGGGATTGTAGGCTTGAGCCACCGCGCCCGGCCTGGTATTATTCTTTAAATGTTTGGTAGAATTTAGCAATCAAGCCATTCGGTCCTGGGCTTTTCCTTACTGAGAGACTTTTTATTACAGCTTCATTTTCATTGGTTGTTATTGATCTGTTCAGGTTTTGGATTTCTTCCTGATTCAATCTTAGTAGGTTGTTGTAACTAGGAATTTGTTCATTTCTTCTAAATTTTCCAATTTACTAGCAAATTGTTGTTCATAGTAGCCACTAATAATCTTTCGAGTTTTGCTGTATCTGTTGTAATGTCTGTTTTCTCATTTCTGATTTTATTTACTTGTATCTTCTCTCTTTTTTTCTTAGTCTGGCTAAAGGTTTTTCAATTTTGTTTAACTTTTTGAAAATCCAACTTTTTGTTTTATTAATCTTTTGTATTTTTATTTAAATTTTATTTCTTCTCTCATCTTTACTATTTCTTTTCTTGTACTAGTTTTGGGTTTAGTTTGCCTTGCTTTTCTAGCTTTTAAAAATGTATTATTAAATTGTTTATTTGAACTTTTTCCTCTTTTTTGATGTAGGGACTTACAGCTATAAACTTCCCTCTTAGTACTGCTATTGCTGTAACCCATAGGTTTTGTCATATTGTGTTTCCATCATCATTTGTTTCAAAAAATTGTTCAGTGACCCACTGGCCATTCAGGAGCCTATTGCTTAATTTTTATGTATTTATATACTTTCCAAAACTAAGTTTGATGTTTCTTGTTGATTTTCTGTCTGGATAATTTGTCCAGTGCTGAAAGGGGAATGCAAAAGTCTCTAGCTATTACTGTATTTGGGCCTACTTCTTTCTTAAGCTCTGATAATATTTGCTTTATATCTTTATACTCCAGTGTTGGATGCATATATATTTATAACTTATATTCTCTTGCTGAATTGACTCCTTTCATTATATAATGACCTTATTGGTTTCTTCTTACAGTATTTGTTTTGGAATCTGTTTTTTCTTATAGGATTATAGAAGTCTGATCATTTATGGTTTCCATTGGCATGGAATATGTTTTTCTACTCCTTTATTTTCAGACTGTGTGTGTCTTTATAGGTAAAATTTTTTTCTTTGTAGGCAGCAGATCAATGGGTGTTGTTTTTTCATTCATTCAGCCACTATGTTTTTTGATTGGAGGGTGAGTTTTGCAATTTAGTTGATTATTCATTGCTTATTAATGTCCCTTTCTTTCTAATTGAACTAATTCCTTTAGCATTTCATGTAGGATAGGTCTGGTATTAATGAATCCTCTCAGCTTTTGTTTGTCTGGGATGGTCTATATTTATTCTTCAGGTCTGAATGATATTTTTGCCCAGATATACTATACTATGATAAAAGTTTTTTTTCTTTCATCACTTTAAATATACTATGCCAGTCTCTCTTGGTCTGTATGGTTTCCACAGCTGCCAGATGTATTGGAATTCCATTGTATGTATTTTGTTCTTTTTCTGCCTGCTGCTTTTAGGATCCTGTCTTTTTCCTTGACTTTTGGAGTTTGATTATAAAATATCTTAAAGCAGACTTCTTCAGTTAAATATACTTGGTGTTTTATAACCTTCTTGTACTTTGACATTATATTTTTCTCTAGGTTTGGGAAGTTCTCTGTTATTACCCATTTGAAGAAACTTTCACCTCCTATCTCTTTCTCTACTTCCTGCTTTTATTAGGTTCAAAAGTAATTGGCATTTCCATAACTTTCAATAGCAAAAAAAACACAAGTACATTTGCACAAACCTGTATCAAGCAGAAGGAATTTTGCCCCATAGACACCACAACTGGTAATGTGCTGAGTCTCACCTGAAGCTAGCAAGTCTCAGACTCACTTAATGGACTTGATGTAGTACCTGAGTATTGCTGTTGGGTATTCAAGGCCCAAGGGCTCTTCACTTAGCAGGTGATTAATGCTGCCAGGACTAGGTCTTTTCCTTCAAATAACTGGGCTTTTTTCTGGCCTAGGGAGTATCTAGAAATGTCAGGAGCTAGGGTTTGGAACAGGAGCCTTGCAACAGGTGCCCTATCCTGCTGTGGCTGAGTTGGTATCCAAGATGCAAGACAAAGTCCTCCTGATTTTTCTCTCTCCCCCCTCAAGTGGAAAGAAAAGTTCTCTTTTGAAGCCAGGAACTGTGCAGCCTGGGATTATATGAGGGATGATGCCAACCTCCTGAGCTGCCTAAGCTGCTGTCTCAGTAGCCTGTGTGTCCCCTAGTCCCCTCTTGCCTGGTTTAGCACTAAGACTCACCTAAAATTTGCAGTCTTCATAGCGTAGAGTGCTTTTCAATTTTACTTAGAGACCTGGAGCACCTTAGCTCTCAGTGGCAAGGTTTCATGGAACTTCACTTTGGACCACTAAGATTGGTGATTGCCTTTTGGCTAGAGTTGGTTTGAATGATTTTTCATGGGTTGGTGTCAGCTGAGTTTGGATTGGTTTTCCTTTCTGCTCTGACAGGACAGTACTGAGCTCAGTGCTTCACAATTGCTGTGTTATTTCTCTCCCAGGGCCTAGAGATACTTTCCACACCATACTGCTGCTGCTTTGGGGGGTAGAGGAATAGGGGTGGCATCTGTAACTCAGTACTCTTCTTTTCATCTCTTCTGTGCCTCTTTCAGTGATACAAAGTTAAAACCAGATGCTATCAGTGTTCGTCTGATTTTTGTTTCCTATGAAGGTTTTCTTTTTTTTTTTTTTCTGTGTAGATAGTTGTTCAATTGGTTTCCTTGCGTGTGGGAGTGGGGCGGGTGGGGGGGATGATCTGTGGAGACTTCTATTCTGCTATCTTTTTCTATCCCATGTCTCACATTTTAAATCAAAAGTTAGAAACAATTATGCTCAGTGAGGAAAGCATATTAAAAGCTGAGATAGGTTGAAAGCTAGACCTCCTGCACCAAACAGCCCAGATGTGAATGCCGAGTAAAAATTATTGAAGAAAATATAAAATGCTACTTCAGTGAACACAAGAATGGATAACAAAGCAAAACAGCCTTATTGCTGGACATAGTCACAGTGTCTGGATATAATATTGAATAAACCACAACATTCCTTTAAGACAAAGCTTAATCAAAAGCAATCCCTAACTCTCTTCGATTCTATGAAGACTGAGAGAGATAAGCTGCTGAAGAAGAGTTTGAAACTGACAGATGTTGCTTTGTGATATTTAGGTAATGAAGCCATCTTACTAACATAAAAGTGCAAAGTGAAGCATCAAGTTCTGATACAGAAGTTGTGGGGAGTTATCCAGAAAATCTAGCTAAGATAATTGGTGAAAGTGGCTCCCCTAAACAACATATTTTCAATGTACATAAAACAACTTTCTGTAAGAAGAAAATGCCATCTAAGATTTTTCATATCTAGAGAGAAGTCAATTCCTGGCTTCAAAACTTCAAAAGAAGAGACTGATTCTCCTATTAGGGACTATTAGAGATGGTGACTGTAAGGTAATGCCAATGCCCACTTATCAGTGCAAAAATCCTAGTGTCCTTAAGAATCATATTAAGTTAACTCTTCTTGGGTTCTATAAATTGAACAATAAGGCCTGGATGACACCACTTTTGTTTACAGCGTGGTTAACTAAATATTTTAAGCCCACTGTTATGACCCACTGCTCAGAAAAGAATTTGTTTCAAAATATGAATGCTCATTGACACACACCTCATCACCCAAAAGAGATGTACAAGGAAATTAATTTTTTTTTATGCCTGTTAACACAACATCCATTCTGTAGCCCATGGATCAAAGAATAATTTTAACTTTCAAGTCTTATTATTTATGAAATACATTTTATAAGACTGTACTGTCATAGGCAGTGATTCTTCTGATGGATCTTCACAAAGTAAATTGAAAACTCTCTGGAAAGAATTCACTATTCTAAATACTATTAAAGGCATTCATGATTCAAGGAAAGAGGTCAAAATAGCAACATTCATAGGCATTTGAAGGAAGTTGATTCCAATCTTCATGAATGCCTTCGATGGATTCAAGAACTCAGTAAAGGATGTAACTGCACATTTGTTGGCATATGCACTGGGTAAACAAATATTATGTGTAACTACCTCTATTGCTATATTTGCTTTCTTTCAGTTCTCCAGAACAGAATCTACAGTATCTCCTAAGTATACTTGTATTAAAAATGCTGCATTCTAATCTGTTGCTAATTATAATAAAAAATTAGCCCAAATTGACATGGAATGTGTAAGCAATGGCCACCTCATTAAAAGTCAATTTATTTTGTGTTCTATTTCTAATCCTTTTTTCAAAATCAGGCTGTATATATCCTAGAATATTGTATGTGATAAATTGGTATAGAACTCCATTTTAGAGTTCATTATATTTAATTTTCGATTTATATTACATATTCCAATAAGACTGGAAATTTACCTATTTATATTCATATGAGAAGTACATTCTGTTTTTCTTGAAATTAAGTTTCCATTATAAGAATCTAAACTAAAGCTAAAATGACAAAATATTATTTATGAGATAGTACATAAATAAAATATGAACCAATAAACTTCCAATGGCTTTCCCAATGTATGATTTATACCTCAATGTATTATTAAGCAATGTGTTTATTTCAACTGGAAATTAGAACAGATAAGTTAATATCTGCCTAAAGAGAATATTGTGGGTTATTTTGTTTTTAAAACTTCACTTTATTAATTAGAAGCTAAGGTTGTGTGTTTTTTTTTTATTTATTTATTTTTATTTTTTATTTTTGAGAGGGAGTCTCACCTGTTGTCCAGGCTGGAGTGCAGCAGCGCTATCTCGGCTCACTGCAAGCCCCGCCTCCTGGGTTGACGCCATTCTCCTGCCTCAGCCTCCCAAGTAGCTGGGACTACAGGCGCCTGCCACCTCACCCGGCTAGTTTTTTGTATTTTTTTTTAGTAGAGACGGGGTTTCACCGTGTTAGCCAGGATGGTCTCCATCTCCTGACCTCGTGATCTGCTCGCCTAGGCCTCCCAAAGTTCTGGGATTACAGGCGTGAGCCACCGTGCCCGGCCTAAGGTTGTGTTTAAAGATAACTCTAAATGTGCTTGCATAATGGGATTATGAAAATATAATTTTATATAGCAAAAAGATGGACCCTTTAAAGAATCTTGGTAAAAATAGAATAGTGTTTGCAAGATTTTTTTTCTTCATAAACGTACCCTATTCTTATGTATGTTAAATTCTAGCTATCAAAGAGAAAATGTTAATTACGTCAAAACCTATCTATGTATTAAATTAATTATGTAGAAATAGTAAACCACTGCTAATTGGAGATAAGAAAGCCTAAACTGGGAAGAAAAAACAGGTGAAAAAATCTAGGAAAGGTGATTAATTTTTTTAAAAAGTATGAATTCTTTAGAGGTACTAAATATAAAAAAAAATAGAACCAACTATTGATAACGTGTTTAATATATAAAAAAAAAGAGTTACAAAGTTAAAATTTCTGAGAAAATAAAATGAGAAAAATGTTTTAAACAAATATTACATTTGCTATCATTTTTTGATACGTATATATTATAGTCATAATATATTTTGTTAAAATTTAAAAGTAGATAAATTGCAATGTTTATTAAACAGTTCTGTTTTTCTTAGGGGCATTTTTCTGACTTTTTTTTACCTTCTTAATAATCCTAAAGAACAAACTAGTAAAGACAATGGAACTAAATACAAAATAATATATTTAAATATAATAAAACTATAGTGCATTATGCATTGAATAGTTAGTTATCCAAGTAATACTTACTGAGTGTTTAATACAAACAATGTTTTATACCAGACGCTGGGGATAAAATCTTGGAAAATACCAAATATTTCTTTGTATAATACTTCTAGCCCTTACCTTCTGTAAAGATTCCTTTTTTACAATCCTATTAATGTTAACTTGGGATTATAATAACTGATGTTTTTAATATCTATACAAAATGGCTTATATGTCACACAATTGACTTTGGAACCTGGATACAATTTCAGCTTCAGTTATTATTTTTCTACTCTTGCCAGCAAATATCCTGTTTCCAAAAGCTAATTATTAAAGAGAAACTTGTATAATAATTTTAGTAACCTCTATTAGTGGCTAGGTAGTCATTTGGACATAAAAACGAGAAGAAACATATAGGCAAATAAGTTTAAAGTCACAGAAAAGATGATTATGTGGATATTGATTTTAATTTAAAATAAGAATTCTGATCATTAATCCAGAATGCAAGTGAGCATCCAGGGTATTTAGTAAACTATTCACCTTAGTTTTCTGGATTATCAATTTTCCTAAAATGCCATTTTTATTAGTCCAGCATTTTATAGATCCAGAAGACTAAACAAATAATGTATTATTATGTTACTGATTAAATAATTGTTAACATGTTTTAAAATCCAGACACAACTGTAGTAGGAAACGTTTTATTGCTAAAGTTAAGCAACATATATTGGTTGTCTAATCAGCATTAGGGCACTAATATCTCCTAAGTGCTTCACATATGCATGTATTTCAGATAATTATACTATGCTAATAGTTAGGAAAATAACACATGGAGATAGAATGTCATTCTCTTCACATTATATCAAGAGTACATACTACTTACATGACTTATACTTGAGTTAAACTTGGTCACCTGGCTAAAGTACTGTTAGTCACGTATTTCTATTATAAAGTAACTCTTTTTATCCATTTTTCACAATGTGTTTTGGGGAAATAAATTACTGTAGTTAGTCCATACTTAATGTGTGGAAAGTTATATTCCATCTTCTTGAGTGGAAGATAACTACAGAAATTATTTGGAATTTTTCTCTATAGAAAATGTATCTATTCTCTCTCATTTATTTTATTTATTTAATTACTAATGTCAGTGATATGGTTTGAATCTTTGTCTCCATCATATGTTATGTCGAATTGTAGTTCCCAAAGTTGGAGATGGGACTTGATGGGAGGTGGTTGGATTATGGGGATGGATTTCTCAGAAATGGTTTAGCACCATCCCCTTGGTGCTTTTCTTATGATAGTGAGTGAGTTTTGCAAGATCTTGTTGTTTAAAAGTGAGCAACATCTTCCCCCTTGCTCTCTCTCTTGCTCCTACTTGGGCCGTGTGATGTATGTGCTCCTCTTTGCCATCTGCCATGTTTAAAATCTTCCTTAGGCCTCCTCAGAAGCAGAAGCCAGAATACTTTCTGTACAACCTGCAGACACATAAGTCAATTAAATCTCTCATTTTTTTTTAAACAAAGTCTCACTCTGTCACCCAGGCTGGAGTGCAGTAATGCAAACTTGGCTCACTGCAACCACTACCTTGTGGGTTCAAGCAGTTCTCCTGCCTTGGCCTCCTGACTAAGTGAGATTACAAGCACCCACCACCAGGCCCAGCTAATTTTTGTGTTTTTAATAGAGACGGGATTTTGCAATGTCGGCCAGGCTGTTCTCAAACTCCTGGCCTCAAGTGATCCACCTGCCTCTGCCTCCCAAAGTGCTGGAATTGCAGGTGTGAGCCAGTGCACCTGGCCAAATCTCTTTTCTTGATAAATTACCCAGTCTCAGTTATTTATTTATAGCAGTGTGAAAATGGACTAATACAGAAAATTTATATTAAGATGTGGGGCATTCCTACAAAGATACCTGAAAATGTGGAAGCAACATTGGAAGTAGGTAAGAGCCAGAGATTGAAAGAGTTTGAAGGGCTTAGAAAAAACAGGAAGATGAGGAAAAGTTAGAATATTATAGAGACTGATTAAATGGTTTAACCCAAACGCTGATAGTGATATGGACATAGATGGCCAGACTGATGAGGTCTCAGGTGGAGATGAGTAACTTATTGGGAACTGGAACAAAGGTGACTTTTGCTATGTTGTAGCAAAGAACTTGACCGTATTGTGCCTCTGCCCAAGGGATCTGTGAAATTTTGAACTTGAGTGAGGTGATTTTGAGTACCTGGTGGAAGACATTTCTAAGCAGCAAAGTGTCCAAGTTTTTACCTGGCTGCTTCTAACAGCCTACTTTAATATGAATGAGCAAAGAAATAACCAAAAGTTGGAACTTATATTTAAAGGAGAAAGAGAGTAAAAGTTTTATAAATTTTCAACGTGGTCATGTAGTAGAATAAAAAAGCTCATTTTCAGGGGAGAAATTTAAGCAGGCTGTAGAAATTTGAATAATTAAAAAGGAGCCAAGAGATAATAGCCAAGGCAACGGGGAAAAGCTCTCAAAGGCATTTCAGAGACATTAGCAGCAGCCTCTGCCATTGCAGGCCTAGAGGCCTAGGAGAAATGTATGGTTTCATAGATTAGGCCGAGAGCCCTGCCACCCTTCTTTGCCTCAGGACGCTTCTTTGTGAGTCCACCTGCTCCAGCTCCATCTGTAGTCCAAAAGGGCCCAGGTACAGCTTAGTTAGCACTGAAGCAGGGGGTGCAAGCCAAAATCCTTGATGGTTCTCACATAGTGTTAAGCCTGAAGGTGAACAGAGTACAAGACTTGAGGCTTGGCAGCCTCTGCCTAGATTTCTGAGAATGTATGGAAAAGCCTAGATGTGCAGTCAGAAGCTTGCTGCATGGACAGAGCCCTCAAGAACATCCTCTACTAAGGCAGTGTAAAGGGGAAATTTGGGGTTGGAACTTTCACCAGAGTCCCTACTGGGGTGGTGCCTAGTGCAGCTGTGAGAAAAGGGCCACCATCTTCCAGACCCCAGAATGATAGATCCACTGGCAGCTTACACCCTCAACCTAGAAAAGCCACAGGCACCCAATGTCAGTATGTGAGAAAAGCTACAGAGGCTGAGCTCTACAAAACCATAGAGGTGATGCTGCTCAAGGCCTTGGGATCCCACCCCTCACAGCAGTTCACCCTGGATATGGGACATGGTGTCAAAAATAAATTGTTTTTGGAAACTAAGATTTAAGGACTGTCCTTCTGGGTTTTGGACTTGTGGGGGCCTGTAGCCTTTTCCTTTGGGCTGATTTCTCCCTTTGGGAAGAGGAGTATTTACCCAATGTTTGGAGTCTCTGTAAAAGAATTTGTTTTGTCAGTCAGGTTATCAGCAGAATTCTTTTCATCGTAGTTGTAGGATTAAGATCCCTGTTTTCTCGCTGATGTCTGTTGAGAGCTTTATCACACCTCTAAAGGCTTCATCATTCTGTGGCTTGTGACCACCTTGCTTCTTCTTTAAAATATGCAACAATAGGTTGAGTTCCTCTCATGCTTCAAATCTCCCTTGTTTCTTCTACTATGGCTTCTTGATAAATTCTTCCTTCTTTCTCTTTTAAAGATCCATGCAATTACATTAGGTTTACCTCAAAATCTGGGGTAATAAGGTATATAACCTTAATTCCATCTTCAAACTCATTTTTGCAATTTAATATAAACTATACAAATATAAAATTACAGTTAAGGTGTGGATATCCTGGTAGGGTGGAGTGGACAGCATTACTGGATACTACAGTGAATATCTAATTGTTTCAGCATCATTTGTTAAATATACTATCATTTTCTCCCATTAAATTGTCTTACATTGTTATCAAAAAAGAATTAAATCATTATTCTGGTCTATTTCTTAGCTTTCTATTCTGTTAATCCTTTTGAACAGTGTATCACCGTATTGATATTCACCATGCTATCTTGATTATTGCACCTTTATAAAAAGTCTTAATATTGGAGAGTATGAATACTAAAACTTTGCTCTTCTTCAGTTTTGATTATCTGCTTTGCCATACACCTTAGAATCAATTTGTGAACATCTACAAAACAGCTTACAGAGATTTCGATTGGATTCTGTTGATTTATAGTTTGAATAGATTGAGTTCTTAACAATATTGAGTCTTCAAATCTATAAACAAAGCATATTTTTCATTTATTTGGATCTTTCATATTTTTAAATAAGAGTTTTGTGTGTGTTGCAATATAGATCTTGTGGTAGGCTAAATAATTTCCTACTTCCAAGGATACACATGATTATCTAAATCTACACTGAATATTGGGTTGAATTAATGAAGTCACATTTGGGGAAAGTACCTGAAGTAAACATATTTTTGATGAGAATTTCAGCTGGAGAATGATCAGAACAGTTTTTCAAGAATAACAAAACTTTGCAGTTGTCATCCAGTTAACCTTCCCTGTGGTGAGCATGAGCTGCGGGTACAAAATGCTTATAAAACCAATCAGAAAAGATGTCCCTGGTGATCCATGGCTTTTTGTTAGCATAATAATGGACTGGTTTTTAAATCTTGTAAACAATGAGAACACCAGATTTTTCCCATAACAGGAATTTTACACTTATACATGCCTGCTCATGTCCCAACAGAGTTATTCCATTTTGGTATCTTTAATTTTTGTAGGAGCTATCTAATAAGCTGTATTTGATATTTTTCTGGAACAATAACACCAAAAAAAAAATTTTTAATTAGCGTTGTAGACTTTTCTGGTGTCAGGTTTTTATAACTGATGACTTTGGCAATCATCAATGAATTTTTCTGCTGCATCAGGATCAACAGACACTTTATCACTACAAATGTTGAAAAATTTAATTCCACACAATTTCTTAAATTTCTGCAACCAGTCTGTTAAATCTTCAAAGTTCTCATCAATTTACAGTTTATTGTGATGATCTCCACTTGTTTCATAATACTAATGAAAATACTCTTTCAGTTCATAATCAAGATCTTCATTTTTTTTATTATACTTTAAGTTCTGGTACACATGTGCAGAACATACAGGTTTGTTACATAGGTATACATGTGCCATGATGGTTTGCTGCACTCATCAACCCATCATCTACACTAAGTATTTCTCCTAATGCTATCCCTCACCTAACCCCCACCCCAGGAGGCCCCTGTGTGTGACGCTCCCCTCCTTGTGTCCATGTGTTGTCATTATTCAACTCCCATTTATGAGTGAGTACATATGGCATTTGGTTTTCTGTTCCTGTGTTAGTTTGCTGAGAGTGATGGTTTCCAGCTTCATACATGTTCCTGCAAAGGACATGAACTCATCCTTTTTTATGGATGCATAGTATTCCATGGTGTATATGAGCCACATTTTCTTTATCCAGTCTATCACTGATAGGCATTTGGGTTGGATCCAAGTCTTTGTTATTGTGAATATTTCTGCAATAAACATACATGTGCATGTGTCTTTACAGTAGAATTATTTGTAATTCTTTGGGTATATACCCAGTAATGGGATAACATGTTCTGAAACTGAGGTGGTAATTAATAGCCTACCAACCAAAAAAAGCTCAGGACCAGACGGATTCACAGCTGAGTTGTACCAGGGGTACAAGGAGGACTGGTACCATTCCTTCTGAAACTATTCCAAACAATAGGAAAAGAGGAACTCCTCCCCAACACATTTTATGAGGCCACCATCATCCTGATACCAAAACCTGACAGAGACACAACAGAAAAAGAAAATGTCAAGCCAATATCCCTGACGAGTGTCAATGCAGAAATCCTCAATAAAATACTGGCAAGCTGAATTCCAGCTGCACATCAAAATCTTATCCACCATGATCATGTCGGGTTCATCACTGGGATGCAAGGCTGGTTCAGCATATGCAAATCAATAAACATAATCCATCACATAAACAGAACCAATGACAAAAACCACATGATTACTTCAATAGATGCAGAAATGGCCTTTGATAAAATTCGGCAGCCCTTCATGCTAAAAACTCTCAATAAACTAGGTATTGATGGAATGTATCTCAAAATAATAAGAGCTATTTATGACAAAACCACGGTCAATATCATATTGAATGGGCAAAAGCTGGAAGCATTCCCCTTGAAAGCCAGCACAAGACAGGGATGCCCTCTCTTACCACTCTTATTCAACATAGTATTGGAAGTCCTGGCCAGGGCAATCAGGCAAGAGAAACAAATAAAGGGTATTCAAATAGGAAGAGAGAAAGTCAAATTGTCTCTGTTTGCAGATGATGTGATTGTATATTTAGAAAACCCCATTGTCTCAGCCCAAAATCTCCTTAAGCTGATAAGCAACTTCAGCAAAGTCTCATGATAAAAAATCAATGTACAAAAGTCACAAGCATTCCTATAAACGAATAATAGACAGAGAGCCAAATCATGAGTGATCTCCCATTCACAATTGCTACAAAGAGAATAAAATACCAAGGAATGCAACTTACAATGGATGTGAAGAACCTCTTCAAGGAGAACTACAAACCAGTGCTCAAGGAAATAAGAGGGGACACAAACAAATGGAAAAATATTCCATGCTCACAGATAGGAAGAATCAATATCATGAAAATGGCCACACTGCCCAAAGTAATTTACAGATTCAATGCTATCCTCATCAGGCTACCACTGACTTTCTTAACAGAATTAGAAAAAACTACTTTAAATTTCATTTGGAACAAAAAAAGAGCCTGTATAGCCAAGACAACCCAAATAAAAAGAACAAAGCTGGAGGCATCATGCTACCTGACTTCAAACTATACTACAAGGCCACAGTAAACAAAACAGCATGGTACTGGTACCAAAACAGATATATAGACCAATGAAGCAGAACAGAGGCCTCAGAAATAATGCCACACATTTACAACTGCCCAGACCAGCTTGGCTGGGGAGACCGTAAACCAGCAGCGCTAGAGGAATTAAAGACACACCAAACAGAAATATAGATGTGTGAAGTGGGAAATCAGGGGTCTCACAGGCTTCAGAGCTGACAGCCCAGAACAGAGATTTACCTACTTATTTATTTTTTTTTTTTTTTTTTTTTATTTTTTATTTTTTTTTTTTTTGAGGCGGAGTCTTGCTCTGTCTCCCAGGCTGGAGTGCAGTGGCCGGATCTCAGCTCACTGCAAGCTCCGCCTCCTGGGTTCCCGCCATTCTCCTGCCTCAGCCTCCCAAGTAGCTGGGACTACAGGCGCCCCGCCACCTCGCCGCCCGCTAGATTTTTGTATTTTTAGTAGAGACGGGGTTTCACTGTGTTCGCCAGGATGGTCTCGATCTCCTGATCTTGTGATCCGCCCGTCGGCCTCCCAAAGTGCTGGGATTACAGGCTTGAGCCACCGCGCCCGGCCTCTACTTATTTATTAACATCAAACCAGTCATTAGCATTGTTTCTATAGATATTAAATTAACTAAAAGTATCCCTTACGGGAAATGAAGGGATGGGCCAAATTAAAGGAATAGGTTGGGCTAGTTAACTGCAGAAGGAACATACCCTTAAGTCACAAATCAATCAGGCTATTGTTCATGGCTTAAGAAAGCCTTTATGCAGTTTTCCACCCTGGGTGGGTCAGGTGTTCCTTGCCCTCATTCTGGTAAACCCATATCTTCCAGCTTGGGTGTTAGGGCCGTTATGGACATGTCACAGTGCTGCAGAGGTTTTATTTATGGCCAGTTTTGGGACCAGTTTATGGCCAGATGTTGGGGGGCTTGCTCCCAACATACAGCCATCTGACCTATGACAAACCTGAAAAAAAACAGCAATGAGGAAAGGATTTCCTATTTAATTTAATAAATGATGTTGGGAAAACTGGCTAGCCATATGCAGAAAACTGAAACTGAACCCCTTCCTTACACCTTATACAAAAATTAACTTAAGATGGATTAAAGACTTAAACGTAAGACCTAAGACAAGAAAAACCCAGAAGAAAACCTAGGCAATACCATTCAGGACATAGGCTTAGGCAATGACTTCATGACTAGAACACCAAAAGCAATGGCAACAAAAGCCAAAATTGACAAATGGAATCTAATTAAACTAAAGAGCTTCTGCATAGCGAAAGAAACTATCTTCAGAGTGAACAGGCAACATACAGAATGGGAGAAAAATTTTGCAATCTATCCGTCTGACAAAGGGCTAATATCCAGAATCTACAAATAACTTAAAACTAATTTACAAGAAAAAAACAAACAACCCCATCAAAAAGTGGGCAAAGGATATGAACAGACACTTCTCAAAAGAAGACATTTATGCAGCCAACAAACATGAAAAAGCTTATCATCACTGGTCATTAGAGCAATGCAAATCAAAACCACAATGAGATATGATCTCCCGCCAGTTAGAATGGCAATCATTAAAAAGTCGGGAAACAACAGATGCTGGAGAGGATGGGAGAAATAAAAATGCTTTTACACTATTGGTGGGAGTGTAAATTAGTTCAACTATTGTGGAAGACAGTGTGGTGATTCCTCAACGATCTAGAACAAGAAATACCATTTGACCTAAGATCTTCAGTTTAACCCTATGCAGTTTTTCTATTTTTTTAATATCTGCTAATCACTTTTAGTGTAGAATTTCAACAGTTTATGCTTTTGTTTCTTCAGATTATATATGGTGGTCACTCCAACGCCATACTCTTCTATGAGATATTTCACACACCGTTGTTCAGTTTCTCCAGCAGCATGACATGCTGTGCTATAGATAAACATAAATGCTGCTTCTTTTCTAGTCGCCATTATCTATATTGTTACTTCAGGCTTGTTTGACATTGTAAACAATATCTTTATACAATAGAGCAGAAATAAAGCAGAGTATCACAGTGAATACTGCATGTCAATCTTGGTCTGAGGTGGGACATCATAGGGAATCTTCCATTGGCACATTCAATCTGTTTATATGCCATTTTATTATCCTCCTTGGTGTGCTTGTATGGGGAACTTGGGTGTGCACAGAAAAGATATATCTCAGCTGAAAGAGGCTGGACGGGTCTTTTATCTCTTGATGGTGCTAAATAAACTTGTGTGCCTACATTTTGATATGATATGTCACATGAGGTCGTGTGTAAAATTTTCCACTTAGGGCATCATTTCAATGTTCAAATGTTTCAATTTTGGTGCATTTCCAATTTTGAATTTTTGAATTAGAGATGTTCAACCTTTACTGTGACACTAGCCTTCTATTGAATAAGTTGGTACGTGTTTGTTTGGATTTGGATTCTAGGAGAGATTGTGGAAAATCGTAATTACTTTTTTTTATGTGGGTAGAATTAACCAGTGAACCATTTAAACCTGGTTCTTCCTTTTTTGAAAAGTCTTATATTTATTCCATTCCTTAATAAATATGAGACTATTCGTTTTATCTAGTTCTTTATATGAGTTGTATTAGTCTATTTTCATGCTGCTGATAAAGACATACCCAAGACTCTTGTGAAAGATAGAGGTTTAATGGACTTACAGTTCTGTCTGGCTGGGGAGGTCTCACAATCATAGCAGAAAGTGAAAGACGTGTCTCACATGGTGGTAGACAAGAGAAGAGAGCTTGTGCAGGGAAACTCCCATTTTCAAAACCATCAGATCTCGTAAGACTTACTCACTCTCACAAGAACAGCACAGGAAAGACTTGCCTCTAGCAATTCAATCACCCCACTGGGTCCCTCCCACAACACATGGGAATTCAAGATGAGATTTGGGTGGGGACACAGCCAAACTATATCGGAGTGATTAATAGTTGGTCATTTCAAAGAAATAATTACATTTGTGATTGTAGAGTGTTTATAGTATTCTTTTATTGTTTAATGTTCATGGGAACAGATGACTTCTCTTCCATTTCTGGTATATTTTTCTGCTTCTTTTGATATTTATCCCACTTGATTTTCTCTGAATTTTCTGTATCTTGGTGTTTGTCATTAATTTTGGAAACTTCTTGGGCATTAATTTAAAGTATTTCTTCTGCGCTATTTCTCTTTCTCCTTGTTTTGATATTTCAATTATGTGGCATGTTACATTTATTAATATTTTTCATAATTCCTGGATGTTCTGTTTTTGTTCTTTTTTTTTTGCTTTACCTCACTCTTCTTTCCATCTGCATTTCCAATTGGGGCATTTCTATTGATCTATATTTACACCATTGATTCTTTCCTCACTGTATTGAATCAAGTGATAAGATTGGCACAGACAATCTTCATTGCTTTTAGTGTGCTTTTCATTTAAAAAATCTTTCTTAGAGTGTCCACCTCTCTGCTAAAAATATTCACCTGTTTTGGATATTTTCTACTGTTCCTTACAGCCTTTGAATATTAATCGTAGTGATTTTATTCCCTGTCTGATTATTCCAGCATCTATGTTACAGTTCTGAATCTGATTGTGATTATTGTTTTGAGTCTTTCGACTGTGTTTTTTTTTATTTGTTGTTGTTGCTATGCTTTAATGTTTTACACATTTTTGTTGTAGCAGGCAGTAGAAACTCAGTTAACTAATCCTAAAATGTGAAGATCTATATTAATCAAGCTAGGAATTCAGCTCTTGTTAATATTTTTTTGTACCTTTAGGTATCAGGGACTTCAAATTATTCTAGCGTCCTTGTTTTTGTCTTTGGGCTGACTTTAGACTTAAGATTTCTTCTTCTTTTTTATAGTACATTGTTATGGATTCATAAAAGTTGTATATATTTATAGGGTCAATGCAATGTTTTGATAGAGTTACACAATGTGTAATGATCTATACCACAGAGAATGCTTGTATTTTCCACTACCATTAACTGTCATTACATTTGAACCCTGTGTGGTGGTAAAGTGATCAAGGTTTGGGAAAAATTATGGACTCCTGATTAAATCTCAGTGTTTTACTGGGCCTGTGCCTCACAGCTGTGATTTTCAAAAGTGTTTCTGTAGTGGTATATTTCTGTTTCCTTTCCCACATGCCATATTTGCAATCGGTCTCCTTAAAACCCTGGTCCTTTTATTACCATGACACTTAATTATGTTTTTATTTTTGTTTTCCCATAGGTGAGAAAGAGGGAATAGAGGAGGATGGCACTAGGACAAGTTTCCTTTCTCCAGGTGGAATTAGTTTCAATTCCCCTCTGGCAAGTTCCTTTTCCCTATATGGTAGGACTTTGCCATAAAGATTATTCTAGACTTGATTTACAGTGATCATTTGCTCCCTTACCTTAACCTGTCCTGCTGCCAGAGCCCCAAGGCAACCTTCCTTGGAACATTACCATCCCATGCAACAACAAGGGCACTCACTGCATAGGTTTGATGTGGTGGATGCTGGCCCAGAAAATTTTATGCATGTGTGGCACCATTTCCTGTAAATACTCATGGGATGGTATGCCTGAACTCCACTTTTAATAATGTCCTGAAAGATTGAAAAGGAAGAGTAGGCTGCTGCTGAAAATGCTGTGACCTGGGAGCAAATTTAGGATGAATGAACTGCTCTAGCTCCTGAATTCATTGCTGCTCAGCCCAAGCTTGCACACTGGCCTGAAGGTGTGCAGGTGACCTATGTGCCTATTCAACAGTTTCCCATGGAAGACTGGACTGCTCAGCCTTCCATGACAGACTTGTCTGCAGCTCCCACTATTCAGGACACTGAATAGATAGGAACAACCACTGAGTGGTCTTAAGTTGTTCTTCTACAGGCTCTTAAACAACATGAAAATAAGGTTAATGGAAAAAATAAACATCAGTTTCTACAAAAAAAAAATTGCAAATTTTTATCATAGAGATATTAAATGTAATATGATAGTCATTATTTCAAATTGGAGGATAACATTTGCATGTAATAAAATCCTGTGAAAAATACAAATTTAACTTGCATCAATATGACAATTAGGCAAAATCATTTCCATTGAAATTGTTAGCTCAGTTATATTTAAGCCTTTAAGTTTTCTTTTTCTATCTTTGAAATAACTGGCAACTATGGAAATGTCTAACCTGAGGACCTTCAGGACTCGGTAGCATTATTAACATACTCGCATTTTCAACATATACAAGTTTTTCAGGTCTCTCTGCCAAAGAAAGAAAGGAAGAAGGAAGGAAGGAAGGAAGGA
>NW_022143440.1:0-4444 GCF_007565055.1 Rhinopithecus roxellana
TATTTTTACCTATATCTAACATATCTATTATGTCTATGTTTGTAGCTATATCTATTATATCTATTATGTAGATATTTTATACCTATATCTATTATATCTATTATATCTATATTTTATACTTATATAATTATATCTTTTATGCCTATGTTTTATAAATATATCTGTTATATCTATTATGTCTATATTTTATACACATATCTTTTATATCTATTTTGTCTATATTTTATACCTATTTCAATTATGTCTTTATTTCATTCCTATACCTATTATATCTATTATGTCTATCTTTTATACCTACATCTGTTATATCTATTATATCAATATTTCATCACAATATCTGTTACAACTATTTTATCTCTATTTCATACCTATATCTACTATGTTTATATTTCATGAATATATCTACTGTATCTTTTAGGTCTATATTTTATACCTATATCTATTATATCTATAATGTCTATATATTGTACCTATATCTAATATATTTATTATGTCTATATTGTATACCTACATTTATTATATCTATTATGTCTATATTTTTTTCCTATATCTATTATATCTATTATTTCTATATTTCATACCAGTATCTATTATGTTTACATTTTATACCTATATCTATTATACCAATTATATCTGTAGTTTATACGTATATCTATTAAGTCTGTATTTTATACCTATATCTATTATATCTATATTTAATTCCTGTATCTATTATATCTATATTTTATACCGATGTCTATTATATCTATTATGTCTATATTTCATTCCTGTATCTATTATATCTATTATGTCTATATTTAAACCTATATCTTTTATATCTATTTTGTCTATATTTTATACCTATATTTATTATATCTAATGTCTATATTTCATAACTATATCGATTATATCTATTAAGTCTATATTTTATACCTACTTATTTAAGTACACATTTTTACCTATATCTATTATATGTATTATGTCTATATTTTATACCTATAATTATGTCTATGTTTCATACCTATATCTATTATATCTTTTATGTCTATATTTCATAACTATATCTATTATATCTATTATGTCTCTATTTTCTAAATATATCTATTATATCTCTTATGTCTACATTTTATACCTATATCGATATGTCTATATTTAATATCTATATATATTATGTCTACTATGTCTATATTTTATTCGTATCTATTATGTCCATACTTTATAACTGTATCTATTATATATATTATGTCTGTATTTTATACGTGTATCTTTTATATCTATTATGTCTATATTTTATACCTATATCTATCATATTTTTTACGTCTATACTTTATACCTATATCGATTATATCTATTATGTCTATATTTTATACCTATATCAATTATATCTATTTTGTCTTTAATTTATACCTATATCTATTATATTTATTATGTCTATTTTTTAAACCTATATCTAATATGTCTATTATGTCTATATTTTATTCGTACTTGTATTAAGTCTATATTTTTACCTATATCTATTATATCTATATTTTTTCTGTATCTATATATCTATATTTTATACCTATATCTATTATGTCTATATTTTATACTTTTATCTATTATATCTATTATGTCTATATTTTAAACCTATATCGATTATATCTATTATGTCTATATTTCATACCGATATCTATTATGTGTATATTTTATACCTATATCAATTATATCTATTATGTCTATTTTATACGTTTATCTACTAATTTATTATGTGTGTATTTTATACCTATATCGATTATGTCTGTATTTTATACCTACATCTATATATCTGTTATATCTATATTTCATACCTATATCTATTATGTCTATTTTATCTATATTTGACTCCTATATCTACTATGTCTATATTTATACCTATATCTATTGCATCTATTATTTCTATATTTAATACCTATACCTATTATATCTATATATTATACGTATAACAATTATATCTATTCTGTCTATATTTATACCTATATCTATTATATCTATTACGTCTATATTTTATACCTATATCTTTTATATCTATATTGTATACCTATACCTATTATATGTATTCTGTCTATATTTTATATGTATATCTATTATATCTATTTTGTCATATTATATACCTATATCTATTATATCTATATTGTATACCTATACCTATTATATCTATTATGTCTATATTTTATATGTATGTCTATTATATCTATTGTGTCTATATTTATACCTATATCTATTATATCTATTATGTCTATACTGCATACCTACATCTATTACATCTATTAGGTCTATATTTTATAACTATATTTATTATATGTATTATGCCTATATTTTATACGTATATCTATTATATGTATTATGTCTATATTGTATACCTATATCTATTATATCTATTAAGTCTATATTTTATACCTATATCTTTATACCTTTATATCTATTTTTTATACCTATATCTATTATTCTACTGTGTCTATAAGTTATACCTTTATCTATTATATCTATTATGTCTATATTGTATACCTATATCTATTATATCTATTAAGTCTATATTTTATACCTATATCTATTATATCTGTTATATCTATTTTTTATACCTATATCTATTATAACTTTATTTTATACCTATATCTATTATATCTATTATTTCTATATTTTATACCTATATCCATTATATCTATTATGTCTATATATTATACCGATATCTATTATATGTATTATGTCTATATTTTATACCTATATCTCTATATTTATCATTTTTATATTTTATAATTATATCTATTATATCTTATTTTTAACCTATATGTATATCTATTATGTCTATATTTTATACCTATACCTATTATATCTATATTTTATACATATATCTATTATATCCATTATATCTATATTTTATACCTATATCTATTATCTCTATTATGTCTATATTTTATACCTACATCTATTATATCTATTATGTCTATATTTATGCCTATATCTACTATATCTATTATGTCTATATTTTATACCTATATCTGTCATAACTATTGTGTCTGTATTGTATACCTTTATCTATTATATCTATATTTTAGCCTATATCTATTATAATTATATTTTGCCCCTATATCTATTATATCTCTTATGCCTATATTTTATACCAATATATATGATATCTATTGAGACAATTATACACCTATATCTATTATAACGGTTATGTCTATATTTTATACCTATATCTATTATATCTATATTTTATAAATATAGCTTTGTATCTGTTATATTTATATTATATATCTATATGTATTATATCTATATTTCATACCTATATCTATTATAACTATTATATATATATTTTATAACTATCTCTGTTATATGTATAATGTCTATTTTCTATACCTAAATCTATTATATCTATTAACCTGTATTCTATATCTATATCTATTATATATTATGTCCCATTTTTACCTAAATCTATTATGATTATATTTTATACTTCTATCTATTATATCAATTATGTCTATATTTTATACCTATATCTATTATATCCATTATGTCTACAGTTCATACCGATATCTATTATATCTATTATGTATATATTTTATACCTATATGCATTACATCTATTATGTCTATATTTCATACGTATATTTATATCCATTGTCTATATTTTATATCTATACATATTATGTCTATATTTTATACCTATATCGATTATATCTATTATGTCTATATTTTATACCTATATCTATGTTATCTATATATCTATATTTCATACCAAATCTATTATACCTTTATTTTATACTTATAACTATTATATCAATTATATGTATATTTTATACCTCTATCTATTATATCTATATTTTATACATATATCTATTATATCCATTATATCTATATTTTATACCTATATGTTTTATGTCTATTTTGTCTATATTTTATACCTATTACAATTATGTCTATATTTTATTCCTATATCTATTATATCAATTATGTCTATATTTTATACCTGTATCTATTATATCTATTAAGTCTTTTTTTCTCCTATGTCATTATATCTATTATGTCCATATTATATACCTATATCTATTATATCTATTATGTCTATATTTCTTACCTATATCTATTATGTCTATATTTTATAAGTATATCTATTATAACTATTATGTCTATATTTTATAACTATGTCTGTTATATCTCCTATGACGATATGTTTTACCTACATCTATTATATCTATTATGTATATTTTATTCCTATATCTATTATATCAATTATGTCTATATTTAATACCTATATCTATTATATATATTATGTCCATATGTTAACCTGTATCTATTATATCTTTTATGAGTATATTTCATAGTTATATCTATCATGTCCGTATTTATATCTATATCTATTATATTCCTTATGTCTATTTTTTATACCTATATCTATTATATCTATTATGTCTATATATATCTATATATATAGATATATAAAATATAGA
>NW_022143441.1:0-1553 GCF_007565055.1 Rhinopithecus roxellana
GGCTACTTTGGATCGCATGAGGCCTACGTGATAAGGAAATATTATCACTTCAAACGTGAAAGAAGCTTTCTGAGAAAACTTCCTTGTGGTAAGTGAATTCTTCTCACAGAGTTACAACTTAGTCCTCATGAAGCAGTTTGTTAACACTCTTTTCGTTTAATCTGCAAGTGATATTTGGGAGCCCTTTGGGGCCCATGTGAAAAAGGAAATCTCCTCAGATATAATAACTATGGAGAAGCTTTTCTGAGAGACTGCTTCTGATGTGTGACTTCATCACACAGAGTTCCACCTTCCTTCTTGGAACAGTTTGCTCACACTGTGGTCCTGGTTCTACAAAGTGATATTTGGGAGCTCATTGAGCGCTATGGTGAAAAAGCATATATCTTCAAAAAAACTGGAAGAAGCTTTCTGGGAAAATGAACTTCAACATATGAATGCAACTCACAGAGTTACACTTTCTCTTCAGTGTCAGTTTGCTAACACAGTTTTCTGGAAATCTGCAATGGGATACTTCTTAGAGCAATGAAGCTTTCGGTGCCAAAGGAAATATACTCTGATGAAAACTAGAAAGAAGCTTTCTTAGAATCTTCTTCGTGATGTGTGAACTCATCTCACAGAGTTACACTTCTGTTTCCTAGAACAGTCCATTAACACTGTCTTTGAGGAACCTGAGAAGGGCTACTTTGGATCGCATTGAGGCCTACGCTGATAAAGGAAATATTATCACTTCAAAACGTGAAAGAAGCTTTCTGAGAAACTTCCTTGTGGTAAGTGAATTCTTCTCACAGAGTTACAACTTAGTCCTCATGAAGCAGTTTGTTAACACTCTTTTCGTTTAATCTGCAAAGTGATATTTGGGAGCCCTTTGGGGCCCATTGTGAAAAAGGAAATCTCCTCCTATAATAACTATGGAGAAGCTTTCTGAGAGACTGCTTTCTGATGTGTGACTTCATCACACAGAGTTCCACCCTTCCCTTCTTGGAACAGTTTGCTAACACTGTGGTCCTGGGTTCTACAAAGTGATATTTGGGAGCTCATTGAGCGCTATGGTGAAAAAGCATATATCTTCAAAAAAAACTGGAAAGAAGCTTTCTGGGAAAATGAACTTCAACATATGAATGCAACTCACAGAGTTACACGTTTCTCTTCAGTGGTCAGTTTGCTAACACAGTTTTCTGGAAATCTGCAATGGGATACTTCTTAGAGCAATGAAGCTTTCGGTGCCAAAGGAAATATACTCTGATGAAAACTAGAAAGAAGCTTTCTTAGAATCTTCTTCGTGATGTGTGAACTCATCTCACAGAGTTACACTTCTGTTTCCTAGAACAGTCCATTAACACTGTCTTTGAGGAACCTGAGAAGGGCTACTTTGGATCGCATTGAGGCCTACGCTGATAAAGGAAATATATCACTTCAAAACGTGAAAGAAGCTTTCTGAGAAACTTCCTTGTGGTGAATTCTTCTCACAGAGTTACAACTTAGTCCTCATGAAGCAGTTTGTTAACACTCTTTCGTTAATCTGCAAAGTGATTTTGGGAGCCCTTTGGGGCCCC
>NW_022143442.1:0-13405 GCF_007565055.1 Rhinopithecus roxellana
TTTGAGTCTCTTCTTATCATCCTTGTACATAGATCTCATAGGTCCATGCCAGGTTACAGCACTAACTTGATAGATTATTTTGCACCAAAGTGAATATAGAAAGGATATTATCATTCGTTGTAAGTTATATGCTCATTTTTTTCAAGAGTCTTGTACATCTTAATCCATAGGGATGTAGCAGATAGTATAGACACACAGGAAGCATCTTATAAAACAGGTGTGCTTCAAATCACAGCTCTGGCCAGAGCATGAAGGCAGCACTCCCTAGGTTTTACTCCATAGAAAATATTTCCTCTTCAATTTGTTTTCTATCTCTCATTTCTAGAAATTCAAATTTCTCATTCTAGAAATTTGAATTGCAGTACGATGTAGTAGATATTTTAAAAACTCCTATAGGCAAGATATAACGGTTTTAGTGAACTGATAGTGTGGAACTTAGATTATAAGTCATATTACTCCCACCTAGAATTATTAGCACCCCCCTCCCAACCACTGCTAGAAATGTTTGGAAAACTGGGGGCATTTTAGAAGCAACACATACTTTTGGTGAGGTCTCATACTAGTGGATGGAGATGCAACGCATACTTTGGGTGAGGTCTCATACTTGTGGATGGAGATGAGCATGTTGAATATTCTTCAAGTGTAAGAGAATTTGTGTATTACAAAAACCTCCTGACCAAAATGCTCATAGTCCTCTTGTAAAGAAATACTGAAACATGTAAGTTGGTAGGAGCAGTGAAGGGAAGAGAAATGAAGACCCTCCAGTTAACACTATTGAATATGTCATGGTGAAAGCAAGCAGGTATGGTGGCTAGGTTAGGGCGAATAGGAGAGAAGACAAACAAGCATGGGCAAAGTATCCGATCTGCTTCAAATACAAATGTAGGTAACCTTTTTATACTTTTTCACATGAACAGAGCAATTCTCATTTTTACCACTGAAAGTACTGAAGCTCAGAGATGCTAAATAAGTCACACAAATTCAACATATTAGTAAGGGATGAAGCCAATATTCAAACACAGTTTCATTTAACTCCAGAGTTCACATCCTTTCTCCTAGAGTGAAGGACACCAAAGCACTGCTCTGAGCCCACATGTAATTCATTGATTTATTTGCTTTACAAACACTATATATAAACATATATATACTTCCCTTACAAACTTGTTTTGTCTATGGTGTCAGAATTTGTGTAAAAATATTGGATGCCAATAATATGGTTATTCATAATAACACATTATACATAATAAAGTAGTATAAAGGTAGTATTTTATTATCTCTCTGAGGCTTCAAATGACTAGTGTGCTGTGAAGAATGAAAGCCCAGGCTGATTGATAATGTGATAGATTAACTGATTGCATTCTTGGCCCCAATTCATAAATTAATGGCCTCTGTTTAGCCCAGCTATCGGACCTGTAACTTTATAGTCCCCTCCTAAGCTGACTCTGAACTGGCCTTGTGAATTGCCTTAGCCAAGAGAAAGCTACAGGAGTCATGGTGTGCTTATTATAGCCCTAAATCTTAAAAGGTCTTACATTCCTTGCCTATCTTTCTTGTTTCTTCTTTGGACCCTGATACCTCCACAAGAACAAGACTGGATTAGCTACTAGAATACAAGATACCATATGGATCACAGCCCAGTTATCTCAGTCAAAGCCATCCTGGACTAATCGATGGCAAGATGATCTCTAACATATGTGATAGACTAGAAAATGCATCTACATCTCTCTTAACTGTCTCTAGATGTGACATATGAGGGAGCACAGTAGAGAACAAAACTATTGCACAGCTGACGTATAGACATATGAGCATTAAAAAATTGTCATTTTTAGCCATTAATATTTGGAGTGAGTTGTTACATAGTAATAGGCAACTAACATCAATGACTTTCTTGAGTTATTTTTAATGACTAGTGTTAATGTCCCATGAAAACCAACACTGCTTCAGCTTCTCAGGACATGACAATTCTGAGTGCATCAGTAGACCATATTCTTAATATAGATCTGGCATAACCATCAAGGGAATGAGAGCATTAACTCATGAGAGCTCCTTCAGGAAGCTTCAAGGTCAGGAGCCATCTGCTAAGGGGAGCTGGCAAACAAGGAAGAACTTGGTACATAGATGATACATAAATAAATTGATCTGCTAAAAACATGAGTCACTCCTTTGGGGTACCCTAGACAGTGAACATTTCCTTTAGTCAAGCTTCTGATATTTGAGCTATTATAATTAAGAATTGAAAACAAATTAGTTCAAATTTTGGATCCTTAGAATAATAAGGCAATTGGCCTACCAGTTATACAAGCAAAGCTATCTCTCAATGCAATTAATCACATGTGTCTGGAATGGTTCAACTGAAGCCACGATGTTTGTCCAAATGACTTTTGGCATCCTTTCTGACCCATAAATTCGTAACTTTAAACAGGGAATTTTTCCAAAGGAATTGCCTATTTTTTGTAGTACATTATTACTTATAATTGTAACTAACAAATGTTACAGAATTCAGATTCCATATTTTAAAAAATTCACTAAATCCCTAAAGCTCATTATTGAGCAATCAGCATGCAATAAACCTGGAAGACATTTTCAAAGAAAAAGAAGATATACGTGGGATGATCTAAAGTCTGGGAATTACAATAATCAAATCTTGTGGTCAGGAGACATTAGTTGCTGCTGTGAGGTCTCTGGAACATAAACATGGCTGAAACCCACATTGAACCAATAGCTTACATCAACAAGTTTTCTACTATGTCCTACACAAACAGATTGGGTGGAAAGAGAAATCTTCCAAATTAAATCAGCTCATCATTTCCAGACAACATTCTTGTAACCCTACTGCCATCCAAATTAGGGAGGAGGTGAAGAAGGAAAGATTGGAACCTCAATAAAACATCTTATAACCACCAAAATGTCAGCCTTCCTGGTTTGGAATTAAGTAGGGTTGGCTTGTTCACCGAAGAATGTTCCTATGAGTGTCCTGGAAAACAAAAAAATACTAAGAAAATATTTAAGAATAAGCTATAGACTCATATTTTACTAATATGTTCTGCGTCTATAGTAATACTTTGTTAAAAATATTTTTCGTAGTGTGAATGATAAAAGTACTAGTTCATGATAATATGTCATGTGAAGTTTACATATGTGTGATTACTATTACAAGTCAAACCCTATCATAACAAATAAACACTTGTATAAAGTATATCCAAATCCTAGTTATTCAATCACTTGTTTCATATATAAATATTTGATAAGATCAACTTCCTTTAAAATAAAAGAAAGTAAATGTCTCTCTTCCTTATTTCATTTTAATCAAATCTTATCTATATAATAATAAAAATATGAATCAGCCAATTAGTTAGCAAACAATGTACTATGAATGTTTTGTAACTTAGAAAGTATCTCATCAACCTAACAGTCTCAGCTAATGGAAAGTTTTTGGCTGAAACACGAAGTTAATACTATCTAAATGTGCAGTTTCACCATTTCAAAGATTGTTACTTAAATTTGATTATTTGTTTTAAATATTATTCTAGGTAATGTTACAGATGTTAACCAATTGCACACTTTACAAAAGGTTATAAGGAATTGAATTAGCCTTCTCTCTCATCTCTTCCTACTAACGCTCTTATTTCACAAATCATAAGAAAAAATGGGTTTTATTCCATCAAAGTAAGTATTTTTGTTCAATGAAGGACACTATAGACAAAATCAACAGCTACTTCATAGATAAGGAAGCAATATTGAAAATATCTAAAGCATATGAAGATTAACAGTAAAAACATAAAAGGAAGTCTTGAAAATCAAAATGAAAAAAGTTAGAAAATGCTATGGATAAAGGGCTACAGGATATGAACAGATTTGTCACAGGAAAGAAAATTAGAATGCCTAAGAAGTAGACAAAGATATGACTAAACTCACTTTTAATAAGATGTTTCACTTATGTAATGCTACATAACACAGAACCCAAAATGGAGAGGCTTGAAACAAAAAAAAAATGATATCTTCTTTGCCTCATGGGATAATGACTGGCTTATTACTCATTCAGCAGCATTTATCTTTGAGCTTTTCTAGAATTGGAACGTCAAGGCTGGCTTCTCTCACATATGTGGAACCTCAGCTGGGATGGTTTGAACAGATGGGGCCACACATCTCACTTTATCTGGGTATGTTTTCTGTCAATGTAGATCACATCGTTATACAGTTCAGGGGTCTCAGAGACCAAAAGCAGAAGCAGAAACTGGCATAGTATCATTTCTGCCACCATATATTGGTTATAGTAAGTCACAGAGCCAGATAAAGATAGAGGAAATCGGCCAGGCGCGGTGACTAACACCTGTATCCCAGCACTTTGGGAGGCAGGCGGATCACCTGATGTCAGGAGTTCAAGACCAGCCTGACCAACATGGTGAAACTTTTCTCTACTAAAAATACAAAACTTAGCTGAGTATGGTGGTGGGCGCCTGTAATCTCAGCTATTCAGGAGGCTGAGGCAGAAGAATCAGTTGAACCCGGAAAGCAGAGGTTGCAGTGAGCCGAGATTGTGCCACTGCACTCCAACCTGGGGACAGGGTGAGACTCCATCTCAAAATAAATAAATAAATAAATAAAAAGATAAAAACAGGCAGAGGAAATAGTCGCAGTCTCTTAGTGCCGGAAGTGGTCAGGAGCTTGTGATTGTATTTAACTGCACCATTAATTAGGTGCAAAAATCTTAAAACAATAGTAGTGTACTACTTCTCACATATCAGATTGGTAAAAGGCATGAAATTTGAATAGGGTTGGTAAGGATGTGAGAAAGCAAAAACCTTAAAGCACTTATATAGAGGTAATATAAATATTGAGAGGACTCTGGTGAAGGAAAGAAATAAGTAGGATTTGCTCTCTGACCCAATATTTGTGATTATACATTCCAGAAATATTTTTGAAAAGCTCCCTAGGTGAACCTCTAAGAAAATATTCTTTGCAGTATTTTTTGTGGCAGTGAAGCAATGAAGGCATCTTATATGACCATCACTGTGGAATTCAGCAAGTAAAACAGGATGGATTTATATTGAATCTCATAAAGCTATCAGAATCAATGAAATAAATATACTCACGGCAACATGGAAACATCTTTAAAAACATAATGTTGACTAAAATAAAGCCAAAATGAAATAAATAAGCAATATAGCTCAATACACTTAATGTAAATGAAAATAACACTTCTGAGTTAATATAAAACTTTTCCAAAAAAAAAAAAAAAATTGGAGAGGCAAAGCAAGATGGCCAAATAAAAGACTTCAGTAGTCATCTGCCTCACAGGAGCACCTAATTTAAACAACTATCTGCATACACAAAAACACCTTCCTGAGGACCGAAAAATCAAATGAGCACTCACAGTACGTGGTTTTAACTCCATATCTGAAAGAGCCATTGAAGAAGGTAGGAAAGGCAGCCTTGGTTACTGATGCCACCCTTTCCCCACTTACCCACAGAAGTTTCTTGCCACAGAGAGAGAATCTGTGCACTTAGGAGAAGGAGAACACAGTGATTGTGAGTCTTTGCATTGATCTTATTGCTGTCTTGTCACAGTAGAAAGCAAAACCGGGTTGGAACTAAGCTCGCATCAATCCATGGAGGACACATTTAGAATAGCCCTAGCCAGAGGGGAATCGCCCATCCCAGTGGCTGGAAGTTGAGTTCCAGCAAGCCTTGTCACTGTACTCTAAAGTACTTTGAGGCCCTAAATGAATTTGAAAGGCAGTCTAGGCCAGGAGGACGGCAACTCCTAGACAAATCATATATCATATTGCTGAGCTCGGTGTGGAGCTAGTGGATTTAGGGGGCATGCAAACTACTGAGACACCACCCAGAGTGGCTAAGGCAGTGGCTGTGCAACACTGCATAGGCAGCACAAACTACAGCTCCTAAAGAGACCCTTTCCTTCCACTTGGGGAGAGGAGAGGGAAGAGTAAAGAGCACGTTATCTTGCATCTTAGATATCAGCTAAGCCACGTAGGATAAGGCACAGTCAGAGTCATAAGGTCCCCATTCCAGGCCCTAACTATCAGATGACGTATCTATGCATGCCCTGAGCCAGAAGGGAGCCTGTTACCTTGAAGGAAATGACTCAATCCTATCAGGATCCATCACCTGCTGAAAGAGCTCTTGGGCCCTGAATAACAGTGATACCTAGGTAGTAAGCCAAGGGGATTAGGTGAAGCTCTGAGATGTGCTGGCTGCAGGTGACACTCAGAATGTTCATGGTGGCTATGATGAGAAACTGCTTGAGAGAAGCAGAGGAAAAAGTAAAGGGGACTTTGTATTGCGTCTGAGATACCAGCTTGGCTACAGGAGGGAAAAGTACCAAGTGGGCTCTTGGGATCCTTGATTCCAGGCACTGGGTCCAGGATGGCATTTCTGGACCTTCCCTACGCCAGATGGAAGGACAATTCCCTGAAGGGGGAGTCTCACGCCAGGCAAAATTCATGACAAGCTGACTGAAGAGCCCTTGGACTGTAAGGGGACATTGGTGGTAGCCTGGCATCACTGTCTATGGGCCTTCGGTGGTGTTAGCCAGAGGAGGAGATTCCTCTGTGTGTGGAAATGGGAGGAAAGAGTGGGAAGGACTGCATCTGAGTGCCAGTTTAGTCACAATAGACCACTAGGCTGATATCTAAGGTTCTTGAATTCAGGCTCTGGCTTATTGCTAATCTCTTACTGCACCTAATTTATACATTAAACTTTATCATAGCTACATATGCATAGGAAAAACCACAGTATATACAGAGTTTGGTACTATCTGCAGTTTCACTAGCAATCTTTATCTGCCAACAGTCTTGGAATGTACCCCTTAAGAATAAGGAGTGAATACTCCGATGTCTAAGATCAGCAGAAAAATTTTTGGTTTACTTTTCTCTTTGCTATAAAAGTTACTTATTGTAGCTCTTATTTAGTTTAGACCAATTAACATTTGCAATAGGTTTTGTGAAACAGCCAATATAATGAAAATACAAATTTAAATTGTAAAATATACTGCACATGTATTGACTTGGGTTTGGATGATTAACCTTGGTTGAAACTATAGTCTAGTTAACATAATTACTTACCCATAATATGTATACCTCATGTTGTCTTTACCACAAGAGATAATAATTTTGTGGAAAACTAAGTTTTATTTGGAAAATTACCCCTTTAAATACAAATACTCAGAGAAACTTTCAATTCCACCTAAGTAAATCATCTTGAGAATAATATATTAGTGACAATACAAATTAATAATTGCAGTGGGTCAAGCGGGAGTTTTAAAAATTCAAGAAGCAAACCAAAAAAAAAAAAAATGCAGCCAACAGACACATGAAAAAATGCTCATCCTCAGTGGCCATCAGAGAAATGCAAATCAAAACCACAAGGAGATACCATCTCACACCAGTTAGAATGGTGATCATTAAAAAGTCGGGAACCAACAGATGCTGGAGAGGATGTGGAGAAATAGGAACACTTTTACATTGTTGGTGGGACTGTAAACTAGTTCAACCATTGTGGAAGACAGTGTGGCGATTCATCAAGGATCTAGAATTAGAAATACCATTTGATCCAGCCATCCCATTACTGGGTATATACCCAAAGGATTATAAATCATGCTGCTATAAAGACACATGCACATCTATGTTTATTGCGGCATTATTCACAATAGCAAAGACTTGGAATCAACCCAAATGACAGACTGGATTAAGAAAATGTGGCACATATACACCATGCAATACTATGCAGCCATAAAAAAGGATGAGTTTGTGTCCTTTGTAGGGACATACATGCAGCTGGAAACCATCATTCTCAGCAAACTATCACAAGGACAGAAAACCAAACACCGCATGTTCTCACTCATAGGTGGGAATTGAACAATGAGATCACTTGGACACAGGAAGCGGAACATCACACACTGGGTGATTACCAGTGTACTTTTGGAATATACAAGAGGCACTGTTGTGGGGTGGGGGAAGGGGAGGGGATAGCATTAGGAGATATACCTAATGTAAATGATGAGTTAATGGGTGCAGCACACCAACATGGCACCTGTATACATATGTAACAAACTTGCACGTTGTGCACATGTACCTTAGAACATAAAGTATAATAATAAAAAAAAATTATCACAGTCTGGGCAACATGGAGAGACCTTATCTCTACAAAAAGGAAAAGAATAAATTAGCTGGGCATGGTGGTGGTCATTTGTGACACAAGATGCTCAGATGATTGAGGTGGGAAGATTCTTTGAAACAAGGAGGTAGAAGCTGCCGTTAGAATAGAGACCCTGTCTCAAAGAAAAAAAAAAAAAAACTGGGCGTGGTGGCTCACGCCTATAACACCAGTTGTTTGGGAGGCCAAAGTGGGAGGATAACTTCAGCCCACGAGTTTGAAACCAGCCTTGCAACGTAAGTGAGGGCTTGTCTTTCCAAAAAAATAGAAAAATTAGCCAGGCCTGGTGATGTCTGGCTAGGACTTCTGGTCCCAGCTACTCAAGTGGGGCTGAGGTGGGAGGACCGCTTACACCTGGGAGGTCTAGGCTGCAATGAGCTGTGATTGTACCACTGCACTCCATCCTGGGTGACAGAGCGAGGCACCGTCTAAATAAATCAATAAAATTCATGACACTCAGTGTGGTTCAAAAGGGGCAATGAAGTTGTGCTTATCCTGCAGATGTCAGCTGGTTCTCTTAAGCCATCATATATTGTTGTTACCTTTTTATTTGGTAAGTAGATAGGTGACTGGCTCTGTGACCTAGAATGTATCCTTAAAATTATTTTCAAGGAAAGCAAATTATGTGGTTTTGAGAGAAAAATGTTTTCAATTTCAAGTAGAAAATGGATTATGTATTAATCCATAAAATGTTATATGCTAGTCCCCGATTATACTTTGTATAGCTATAGTATTACATGTTTTGAGCACAGGAATGAATCTCTGTCTAGTCATCCCAGTCATTTATCTTTTATTTTCCCCATAGTATAAGACAAGAGGTAAGATGGATGAGCTGTCACTTTTCCACAGAGGGATAACAGTGAGATACAGACACTCCTGATGTAGGTTTTGGCAGTAGTTCTAGGTTGGCATAAAACTCTTCAAAATTTCCTTAAATAACACTGATTAAGGTTTATATTCTGTGATGATGCCAACCTCTGCTTTTGACTGCATCTCTTTTGTAAAGGTTCTGGATAAATTCTGAATTTAGAAAATTTGAACAAGCCTACCAATTTCATTTGATTGGTAGGCTTATTCAATTGCAGAAAAAGCTGCTTTTCCCCATCACACACATTCTTGTTTTTTCTAAATTACCACCATCCATACCTTGGGAGGTACAGTTAGGTTGGGTAACAAATTCCTGAAGCAAATATCTTTAAAAAATAAAAATCGATTTTTCACAGTTATTCAAAAATGCATAATAGTTTGGAGTTTGTCTACAGGGAGGTATTACTTCTCAGCCACAAGTTCTTTCCTTCTTGCTCAGTCTCCTTGTTGGAAAATACTTTGTGTAAACCTTAGGTGCACAGAATATTACTACGATTCACTCTGCAGAGCAGAACATGCTGTGAGGGTCCTGCCTGAAGCAATTGTTCTGCATTCCTTTGGGACACTAGAATTCTCTGAACTAAAATTATGCTTGAAAGCTTGATAATTTGATAAATCTTTTAATTGTGAGCCGTAAATCATCAAATTCCTTTTTAGTTTGGTGTTAACAATATTAGCTCTCTGCAAAGAACACACTGAAATGATTAGCTAGAGAACATCATGTTAAAAGGACAGACTATAGATTCGCTTTTTTGTACCATCTTCCAGAAGCAGCCAAATAATGCAGGCACTTTACTCTTATTATACTGAGGTGAACAAAGCTGAAAGTTTGCCACATTCTCGGAAAGAATCAGAGTTCATTCCTTAGCTTAAAAATTGGGTTTGCATTAACGTGTTGCCTTTAGGTATTTCAATCCATAGTACCAAGTATGTTCTTTCTTTTCTTGTACATAGCAACAATGCTGACACCAGAGATTTTTCTCTTTCTTTCTCATTTTACTACAATACTTTTTTTATGTTAGCTATGAAGAGGTATGAAGTCAATATTTTACTTTGAAAGTTTTGAAATTAATATAGAAATTCTCAATGGTGTGCCACAAAAGGGTTTTGTGTATCTATCTGACAACAGATACCTTTTTTTTTTTTTGGCATTCATGTTATTAAAACAGGACCAATGTTTTTGTCCAGTTACTCAGGAAAGAGACCAAGAGGTGCTGAAAAATTCTGGAAGAATCACAGAGGGAGGACAGAGTTATACAATAGGTTAAAATTATATATATATGAAAAATTGGGGAGATAAGTTGAATCCTTGATAGCAAGTCATAGCAACATTATGTTTAATTTGCCTCAAGCAACACTGTCATCAACCTCCTGGTAGGAGCATTTTTTATGGTATGAAATCTCATCTAGGCTAATTGGCAGCTGTTTTAGCTTGGCTATACATTTTACATCCTGGAGTTTTTTCTTTTCTTCATCTAGAAAATAAGTCAATAGCATGTTTTTTTGGTATTTTAAATATCAAATGAAATAATACATGAGAAGACAAAATATCTAGAAGTGTCTCATAAATGTTAGTCCTTTCTCAATTAAAAAGCAAATGTTCGTTCAAGATATAACACAAAACTAACTGGGCATTAAAAATATCAAGTACATTTGTTTTGCAAATAGCTATGCCAGTAACGTTAGTTTCTTAACTACTAATTACCAGTGTACTTTTGGAAGATACAAAAGGCACTAGATTTCTCTTAAACATATTTCCCTTGGAACAGCAGATATAAAATGAACTTGTAGTATGTTGTGAGGAATTTTATGCTTCTTAATTCTTTTGTATTCCTATTGCTTACAATTTCAGAATTTCAAAACTTTTTATCTGAATAGTGTTGTAGCCGTTATTTTAAATTACTTTTTATATCCCTATTATCAATATTATAAAGATAAGTGATGATCCTAAAATCGTCTATACAATATCTTTAAATGTTATTCTTATCCCATTGAATATATCTGATTTCTTTTTTTCCGTTTCAGCATTTGGCTTCAAAATTTATAACCATTATTTCTAGTTATTCCTATACATGTACCTTATACTTCAGCCAAATTAAGCTCTTTCTCATCTCTAAACATGTCTTAAGTGCCCTTACATTGTTTTACTCAAACTAACCTTTCTGTATGGAATAACGTTGCCACCTGAAACAACCTCCTGCCTTTCAGTTGACAGAATTGTATAATTGTATGCATCGCTCACAATCCAGGTCGAATGTGGTGTCCTATACAAACGTAGCTCTCGTGATACTGAGAAAATAATTCAGTGTTCTTCTCTGCATTCGCTCTCTCTCTCTCTCTCTCTCTCTCTCTCTCTCTCTCTCTCTCTCCTCACACACACACACACACTTTGTGTGTGTGTGTATGTGTGTGTGTGTGTGTATCATACATATGCGGTAAAAATATATATATATGAAAATTTCCCTAAAAGAGAGAGAGAGAAAGAGAAAGAGAGCTTCATCTATCTTATGGCTATTACCATATTCCTAGTTTTTAGTTTACCTCCACATATGCCTTTGGAGCTTTATAATCATCTTTTTGATACCGAGAATACCTAGTATAATGAAATTAAATGAATCCCTTAATCCTTCTTCTGGATTAGAGTACTAGGTCGTAACAATGAGTATTTTTAAATGAAAAGGAATTGAGAAGCAGAAGGAAGAAATAACCTAGTAGAATAGATCTGTCCTGTCAGGAACCTGATGAGCTGGTGCTGGGGTGGGGATTGTAAGTGAGCAGGTTCTGAGCAAAACAACAGGGGCCACGATCAATGGAAGTGTGTATACATGCGAGAGGCACTATTTCCATTTTTGGCCAATGGTAACTCTGTTCCTATAGAAAATGGTGATATAGAGCAACTCAGCCACTGGAGAAAAAAGAAGACTGTTTGCAAGTGTAAAACTTGACCTCTAATCTCCATCAATGTTCCAGACTGTGCCCTAATAGCACACCTTTGCTCACACAATTGTGACACTGATCCTCTCGGAAACATTCAGATTCCTCTCATGACCTCTTTAGTCAACTGCAACTCTGTGTAGTGCACGATCTAAGATCTGGCACCTTTCAAAGTTGCCTTTGCCTATTCTGAAGCAGATATTGAAAACTCTCGCCAAACTAGGCTGCTCTAAAATTTCACACGAGACCTAGTTTTCTTTCCACTGTCATACAGTTTCTCATATTCTTTGATCTGACTGGAATACACTTCCATCTAACCTGTCTTCATTCCCCACAATCTCCATCTCTATTTATGTATTGAAATGCTACTCATGCTTCAAGACATAATTAAAATATCTGTTTTTATTTGAGGACTTCTGAGATTTCTAGCAGTATGTTACAAATAAGATATGATTTCTTCTTTGTACGTGCAAAATAATTTAAATAATTTGTAGAAATCACAGTATTCTGTTATAATGTGTGCATACTTTTTAATATCCTTTATTATTCTATAAATACCTAAACATGGAGCACATACTTTTAAAATTGCACATGGAATGAGCCAAGAAATATCCTACGAATTCAAACATAAATGATAGGAACTGTTTTCAACAATAAAGTCAGAATAAAATTAAGAAAGTAAAATCTTTGATTTTTATGTGAAATGGCAGAAAATTTCATTCAATGGAAAGATTAATATGGAATATGTTAAACTGGAGTTTGCAACAAAACATCAATTGGTTAGTTTCACAGAGATAGGAAAGGTTGTCGGGCATGGTGGCTTACGCCTGTAATCTCAGCACTTTGGGCGGCCGGGGCATGGGATCACTTGAGCCCAGGTATTTGAGGGCAGTCTGAAAAACATAGGGAGACCCCATCTCTACCAAAAAAAAAAAAAAAAAAAAATAGCCGGACATGGCGATTCACACTTGTAGTCCCTGCTACTTGGGAGGCTGAAGTGGGAGGATCACTTGAGCCAGGATCTTGATACTGTGAGCTGTGACTGTACCATTGAACTGCAGCCAGTGTGACAGAGCAAGGGCCTGTCGTTAAGAGAGAGAGAGGAAGGGAGGAAGGGAGGAAGAGAGGAAGGGAGGAAGGAAGGAAGGAAGGAAAGAAGGAAGGAAGGAAGGAAGGAAGGAAGGAAGGAAGGAAGGAAGGAAGGAAGGAGAGAGGAGAGAGAGAAAGATGAAAGAGAAAGAAAGAAAGAAAGAAAGAAAGAAAGAAAGAAAGAAAGAAAGAAAAGAAAAAAAAGAAGAAAGAAGGGAAAGGAAGGAAGGAAGGAAGGAAGGAAGGAAGGAAGGAAGGAGAAGGAAGGAAGGAAGGAAGGAAGGAAGGAAGGAAGAGCTGACAAACATCAGGAAAACAACCAGCATGAATGAAACAGACA
>NW_022143443.1:0-7620 GCF_007565055.1 Rhinopithecus roxellana
CGCCACGCCCCCCCGGCGGCTGGCGGACCCCCATCGCCGGGGGGCGGGGACCCGCCCCCCGCGATCCGGGGCCGCCAGCCGCCGCCACGCCACGCCCCCCGGCGGCTGGCGGACCCCCATCGCCGGGGGGCGGGGGACCCGCCCCCCCGCGATCCGGGGCCGCCAGCCGCCGCCACCGCCACGCCCCCCGGCGGCTGGCGGACCCCCATCGCCGGGGGCGGGGGACCCCCCCCCCGCGATCCGGGCCGCCAGCCGCCGCCACGCCCACGCCCCCCCGGCGGCTGGCGGACCCCATCGCCGGGGGCGGGGGACCCGCCCCCCCGCGATCCGGGGCCGCCAGCCGCCGCGCCACGCCCCCCCGGCGGCTGGCGGACCCCATCGCCGGGGGGCGGGGGACCGCCCCCCCGCGTCCGGGGCCGCCAGCCGCCGCCACGCCACGCCCCCCCGGCGGCTGGCGGACCCCCATCGCCGGGGGGCGGGGGACCCGCCCCCCCGCGATCCGGGGCCGCCAGCCGCCGCCACGCCACGCCCCCCCGGCGGCTGGCGGACCCCCATCGCCGGGGGGCGGGGGACCCGCCCCCCCGCGATCCGGGGCCGCCAGCCGCCGCCACGCCACGCCCCCCCGGCGGCTGGCGGACCCCCATCGCCGGGGGGCGGGGACCCGCCCCCCCGCGATCCGGGGCCGCCAGCCGCCGCCCGCCACGCCCCCCCGGCGGCTGGCGGACCCCCATCGCCGGGGGGCGGGGGACCCGCCCCCCCGCGATCCGGGGCCGCCAGCCGCCGCCACGCCACGCCCCCCCGGCGGCTGGCGGACCCCCATCGCCGGGGGCGGGGGACCCGCCCCCCGCGATCCGGGGCCGCCAGCCGCCGCCACGCCACGCCCCCCCGGCGGCTGGCGGACCCCCATCGCCGGGGGCGGGGGACCCGCCCCCCCGCGATCGGGGCCGCCGCCGCCCCACGCCGCGGTGGCGGACACGCCGGACCCGCCGCGATCGGGCCGCGCAGCCGCCGCCACGCCACGTCTATATTGGGAATCATATCGCAATCTTCCTCCTGAAGATTGATTACATCATCCCAGGTGTGTGTCTACCCAGCCATTTGCCTGTCTATTCCCTTCTTGGACGGAAATTTGATGTAATATCATTGGGTGAGTGAACATCTTTTGTGATGTTTTAAGTAGTAACATCCTCCCCCTGGTGGATATCAGCAACAATCAATTAATTATTAATATTCATATATATTAAATATTAATACTAATAATCGATATTAATGATCACAATAAACTCGTAAAAATTTATGGTGGATTAAAATGTTAACGATTTGGAAGGTAATTAATATTAATATCACCACGAATATTCAAATAATGATATCCGCCATGAATGTTACCTAAATCAAATACAAGTGATGCAGGGAAGAAAATTTGATTAGTATTAGGGACTAATAATATTGTTCATTAATATTAATATTAATAATTAATACTAAGATTGCATCATCAGGTACTTAAAATAATGAAATTTAACAATAGTATCCAATTATTAGTACATTGAGAATTATTAAAATCGATCATTGATGTGTAATAACTATATTATTACTCAGAATACCACAGGCAGTGTCCACCTACTTGTGGGCGCCAAGACGCCGCACGCCACCCCCCCACCGGCGGCTGGCGGACCCCCATCGCCGGGGTGCGGGGGCCCGCCCCCCGCGATCCGGGCCGCCAGCCGCCGCCACGCCCACGCCCCCCCGGCGGCTGGCGGACCCCCATCGCCGGGGGCGGGGGACCCGCCCCCCCGCGATCCGGGCCGCCAGCCGCCGCCACGCCACGCCCCCCCGGCGGCTGGCGGACCCCCATCGCCGGGGGGCGGGGACCCGCCCCCCCGCGATCCGGGCCGCCAGCCGCCGCCACGCCACGCCCCCCCGGCGGCTGGCGGACCCCCATCGCCGGGGGGCGGGGACCCGCCCCCCGCGATCCGGGGCCGCCAGCCGCCGCCACGCCACGCCCCCCCGGCGGCTGGCGGACCCCCATCGCCGGGGGGCGGGACCCGCCCCCCCGCGATCCGGGGCCGCCAGCCGCCGCCACGCCACGCCCCCCCGGCGGCTGGCGGACCCCCATCGCCGGGGGGCGGGGGACCCGCCCCCCCGCGATCCGGGGCCGCCAGCCGCCGCCACGCCACGCCCCCCCGGCGGCTGGCGGACCCCCATCGCCGGGGGGGGGGACCCGCCCCCCCGCGATCCGGGCCGCCAGCCGCCGCCACGCCACGCCCCCCCGGCGGCTGGCGGACCCCCATCGCCGGGGGGCGGGGGACCCGCCCCCCCGCGATCCGGGGCCGCCAGCCGCCCACGCCACGCCGCCCCCCGGCGGCTGGCGGACCCCCATCGCCGGGGGGCGGGGGACCCGCCCCCCCGCGATCCGGGGCCGCCAGCCGCCGCCACGCCACGCCCCACCCCCCGGCGGGGCGGACCCCCCCCCATCGCCGGGGCGGGGGACCCGCCCCCGCGATCCGGGGCCGCCAGCCGCCGCCACGCCACGTCATATTGGGAATCATATCGCAATCTTCCTCCTGAAGATTGATTACATCATCCCAGGTGTGTGTCTACTCCCAGCCATTTTGCCTGTCTATATTCCCTTCTTGGACGAAACTTTGATGTAATATCATTGGTGAGTGTGAACATCTTTTGTGATGTTTTAAAGTAGTAACATCCTCCCCCTGGTGGATGATCAGCAACAATCAATTAATTATTAATATTCATATATATTAAATATTAATACTAATCGATATTAATGATCACAATAAACCTCGTAAAAATTTATGGTGGATTAAAATGTTAACGATTTGGAAAGGTAATTAATTAATATCACCACGAATATTCAAATAATGATATCCGCCATGAATGTTACCTAAATCAATACAAAGTGATGCAGGGAAGAAAATTTTGATTAGTATTAGGGACTAATAATATTGTTCATTAATTTAATATTAATAATTAATACTAAGATTGCATCATCAGGTACTTAAAATAATGAAATTTAACAATGATCCAATTATTAGTACCATTGAGAATTATTAAAATCGATCATTGATGTGTAATAACTATATTATTACTCAGAATACCACAGGCAGTGTCCACCTACTTGTGGGCGCCAAGACGCCGCACGCCACCCCCCGCCGGCGGCTGGCGGACCCCATCGCCGGGGTGCGGGGGCCGCCCCCCCGCGATCCGGGCCGCCAGCCGCCGCCACGCCACCCCCCCCGGCGGCTGGCGGACCCCCATCGCCGGGGGCGGGGACCCGCCCCCCGCGATCCGGGGCCGCCAGCCGCCGCCACGCCACGCCCCCCCGGCGGCTGGCGGACCCCCATCGCCGGGGGGCGGGGGACCCGCCCCCCCGCGATCCGGGGCCGCCAGCCGCCGCCACGCCACGCCCCCCCGGCGGCTGGCGGACCCCCATCGCCGGGGGCGGGGGACCCGCCCCCCCGCGATCCGGGGCCGCCAGCCGCCGCCACGCCACGCCCCCCCGGCGGCTGGCGGACCCCCATCGCCGGGGGGCGGGGGACCCGCCCCCCGCGATCCGGGGCCGCCAGCCGCCGCCACGCCACGCCCCCCCGGCGGCTGGCGGACCCCCATCGCCGGGGGGCGGGGACCCGCCCCCCGCGATCCGGGGCCGCCAGCCGCCGCCACGCCACGCCCCCCCGGCGGCTGGCGGACCCCCATCGCCGGGGGGCGGGGACCCGCCCCCCCGCGATCCGGGGGCCAGCCGCCGCCACGCCACGCCCCCCCGGCGGCTGGCGGACCCCCATCGCCGGGGGGCGGGGGACCCGCCCCCCCGCGATCCGGGGCCGCCAGCCGCCGCCACGCCACGCCCCCCCGGCGGCTGGCGGACCCCCATCGCCGGGGGGCGGGGACCCGCCCCCCGCGATCCGGGGCCGCCAGCCGCCGCCACGCCACGCCCCCCCGGCGGCTGGCGGACCCCCATCGCCGGGGGGCGGGGGACCCGCCCCCCCGCGATCCGGGGCCGCCAGCCGCCGCCACGCCACGCCCCCCCGGCGGCTGGCGGACCCCCATCGCCGGGGGGCGGGGGACCCGCCCCCCCGCGATCCGGGGCCGCCAGCCGCCGCCACGCCACGCCCCCCCGGCGGCTGGCGGACCCCCATCGCCGGGGGGCGGGGACCCGCCCCCCCGCGATCCGGGGCCGCCAGCCGCCGCCACGCCACGCCCCCCCGGCGGCTGGCGGACCCCCATCGCCGGGGGGCGGGGGACCCGCCCCCCCGCGATCCGGGCCGCCAGCCGCCGCCACGCCACGCCCCCCCGGCGGCTGGCGGACCCCCATCGCCGGGGGGCGGGGGACCCGCCCCCCGCGATCCGGGCCGCCAGCCGCCGCCACGCCACGCCCCCCCGCGGCGGCTGGCGGACCCCCATCGCCGGGGGCGGGGGACCCCCCCCCCGCGATCCGGGGCCGCCAGCCGCCGCCACGCCACGCCCCCCCGGCTGACCCCCATCGCCGGGGGGCGGGGGACCCCGCCCCCGCGATCCGCCGCCAGCCGCCACCCACGTCTATATTGGGAATCATATCGCAATCTTCCTCCTGAAGATTGATTACATCATCCCAGGTGTGTGTCTACTCCCAGCCATTTTGCCTGTCTATATTCCCTTCTTGGACGGAAATTTGATGTAATATCATTGGGTGAGTGAACATCTTTTGTGATGTTTTAAGTAGTAACATCCTCCCCCTGGTGGATATCAGCAACAATCAATTAATTATTAATATTCTATATATTAAATATTAATACTAATAATCGATATTAATGATCACAATAAACCTCGTAAAAATTTATGGTGGATTAAAATGTTAACGATTTGGAAAGGTAATTAATATTAATATCACCACGAATATTCAAATAATGATATCCGCCATGAATGTTACCTAAATCAATACAAAGTGATGCAGGGAAGAAAATTTTGATTAGTATTAGGGACTAATAATATTGTTCATTAATATTAATATTAATAATTAATACTAAGATTGCATCATCAGGTACTTAATGAAATTTAACAATAGTATCCAATTATTAGTACCATTGAGAATTATTAAAATCGATCATTGATGTGTAATAACTATATTACTCAGAATACCACAGGCAGTGTCCACCTACTTGTGGGCGCCAAGACGCCGCCACGCCACCACCCCGCCGGCGGCTGGCGGACCCCCATCGCCGGGGTGCGGGGCCCGCCCCCCCGCGATCCGGGGCCGCCAGCCGCCGCCACGCCACGCCCCCCCGGCGGCTGGCGGACCCCCATCGCCGGGGGGCGGGGGACCCGCCCCCCCGCGATCCGGGGCCGCCAGCCGCCGCCACGCCACGCCCCCCCGGCGGCTGGCGGACCCCCATCGCCGGGGGGCGGGGACCCGCCCCCCGCGATCCGGGGCCGCCAGCCGCCGCCACGCCACGCCCCCCGGCGGCTGGCGGACCCCCATCGCCGGGGGGCGGGGACCCGCCCCCCCGCGATCCGGGGCCGCCAGCCGCCGCCACGCCACGCCCCCCCGGCGGCTGGCGGACCCCCATCGCCGGGGGGCGGGGGACCCGCCCCCCCGCGATCCGGGGCCGCCAGCCGCCGCCACGCCACGCCCCCCCGGCGGCTGGCGGACCCCCATCGCCGGGGGGCGGGGACCCGCCCCCCCGCGATCCGGGGCCGCCAGCCGCCGCCACGCCACGCCCCCCCGGCGGCTGGCGGACCCCCATCGCCGGGGGGCGGGGGACCCGCCCCCCCGATCCGGGGCCGCCAGCCGCCGCCACGCCACGCCCCCCCGGCGGCTGGCGGACCCCCATCGCCGGGGCGGGGGACCCGCCCCCCGCGATCCGGGGCCGCCAGCCGCCGCCACGCCACGCCCCCCCGGCGGCTGGCGGACCCCCATCGCCGGGGGCGGGGGACCCGCCCCCCCGCGATCCGGGGCCGCCAGCCGCCGCCACGCCACGCCCCCCCGGCGGCTGGCGGACCCCCATCGCGCGGGGGGCGGGGGACCCGCCCCCCCGCGCTCCGGGGCGCCAGCCGCCGCCACGCCACGCCCCCCGGCGGCTGGCGGACCCCCATCGCCGGGGGCGGGGGACCCGCCCCCCCGCGATCCGGGGCCGCCAGCCGCCGCCACGCCACGCCCCCCCGGCGGCTGGCGGACCCCCATCGCCGGGGGGCGGGGGACCCGCCCCCCGCGATCCGGGGCCGCCAGCCGCCGCCACGCCACGCCCCCCCGGCGGCTGGCGGACCCCCATCGCCGGGGGCGGGGGACCCGCCCCCCCGCGATCCGGGGCCGCCAGCCGCCGCCACGCCACGCCCCCCCGGCGGCTGGCGGACCCCATCGCCGGGGGCGGGGACCCGCCCCCCGCGATCCGGGCCGCCAGCCGCCGCCACGCCCCCCCCGGCGGCTGGCGGACCCCATCGCCGGGGGCGGGGGACCCGCCCCCCCGCGATCCGGGGCCGCCAGCCGCCGCCACGCCACGTCTATATTGGGAATCATATCGCAATCTTCCTCCTGAAGATTGATTACATCATCCCAGGTGTGTGTCTACTCCCAGCCATTTTGCCTGTCTATATTCCCTTCTTGGACGGAAATTTGATGTAATATCATTGGGTGAGTGAACATCTTTTGTGATGTTTTAAGTAGTAACATCCTCCCCCTGGTGGATATCAGCAACAATCAATTAATTATTAATATTCATATATATTAAATATTAATACTAATAATCGATATTAATGATCACAATAAACCTCGTAAAAATTTATGGTGGATTAAAATGTTAACGATTTGGAAGGTAATTAATATTAATATCACCACGAATATTCAAATAATGATATCCGCCATGAATGTTACCTAAATCAATACAAAGTGATGCAGGGAAGAAAATTTGATTAGTATTAGGGACTAATAATATGTTCATTAATATTAATATTAATAATTAATACTAAGATTGCATCATCAGGTACTTAAAATAATGAAATTTAACAATAGTATCCAATTATTAGTACATTGAGAATTATTAAATCGATCATTGATGTGTAATAACTATATTATTACTCAGAATACCACAGGCAGTGTCCACCTACTTGTGGGCGCCAAGACGCCGCCACGCCACCCCCGCCGGCGGCTGGCGGACCCCCATCGCCGGGGTGCGGGGGCCCGCCCCCCCGCGATCCGGGGCCGCCAGCCGCCGCCACGCCACGCCCCCGGCGGCTGGCGGACCCCCATCGCCGGGGGGGGGGACCCGCCCCCCCGCTCCGGGGCCGCCAGCCGCCGCCACGCCACGCCCCCCCGGCGGCTGGCGGACCCCCATCGCCGGGGGGCGGGGGACCCGCCCCCCCGCGATCCGGGGCCGCCAGCCGCCGCCACGCCACGCCCCCCCGGCGGCTGGCGGACCCCCATCGCCGGGGGGCGGGACCCGCCCCCCCGCGATCCGGGGCCGCCAGCCGCCGCCACGCCACGTCTATATTGGGAATCATATCGCAATCTTCCTCCTGAAGATTGATTACATCATCCCAGGTGTGTGTCTACTCCCAGCCATTTTGCCTGTCTATATTCCCTTCTTGGACGGAAATTTGATGTATATCATTGGGTGAGTGAACATCTTTTGTGAT
>NW_022143444.1:0-3359 GCF_007565055.1 Rhinopithecus roxellana
TTTGAACGGATGGAAATTTCCTTTATCAGCGTCGTAGCCTCAATTGATCCAAAGAACCCTTCTCAGATTCCTCAACGAGTGTTAATGGACGCTCCACGAAACATAAGTGTAACTCTGTGAGATGAATTCCACATCACCAAGAAGTTTCTAAGAAAGCTTCTTTCTAGTTTTCATCTGTGATATTTCCTTTGTCACTGTATGTTCATTGCGCTTTAGAGTAAATCTAATTGCAGATTTCCAGAAAACTGTGCTAACAAACTGATCACTGAAGAGAAACGTGTAACTGTGAGTTGCATTCACACTTGGCAATGGCAGTTTCTCAGAAAGCTCTTCTCTTTATTATGTGAGGATATTTCCTTTATCACCATGGCCCCAATAGGCTCCCAAATATCACTTGCAGATTCCACGAAAAGAGTGTTAGCAAACTGCTTGCTAGGCAGAGGTTGTAACTCTGTGAGATGAACTCACAGATCAGAAAGAAGTTTCTCAGAAAGCTTCTTTCACGTTTTGAACGGATGAAATTTCCTTTATCAGCGTAGGCCTCAATGTGATCCAAAGAAGCCCTTCTCAGATTCCTCAAAGACAGTGTTAATGGACTGCTCCACGAAACATAAGTGTAACTCTGTGAGATAAATTCACACATCACCAAGAAGTTTCTAAGAAAGCTTCTTTCTAGTTTTCAATCTGTGGATATTTCCTTTGTCATGTAATGTTCATTGCGCTAAAGTATCTAATTGCAGATTCCAGAAAGACTGTGCTAACAAACTTGATCACTGAAAGAGAAAACGTGGTAACTCTGTGGGAGTTGCAATTCACAACTTGGCAATTCAGTTTCCAAAAGCTTCTCTTGAGTTTATTATTGAGTGATGATATTTCCTTATATCACCATGGGCCCTCAATAGGCCAAGGCTCCGAAATTAAACTTTTGCAGATTCCACGAAAAGAAGTGTTAGCAAACCTTGCTTTCTTGAGGGCAAGAGGTTGTAACATCTGTAGAGATTAAACTCACAGATCAGAAAAGAAGTTTCTCTAGAAAGCTTCTTTTTCACACGTTTTGAACGGAATGAAAATTTCCTTTAATATTAGCAGCGTAGGGCCTCAATGTGGATCAAAGAAAGCCCTCTCAGATTCCTCAAAGACAGTGTTAAGTGGACTGCTCAACGAAACATAACTTGTAACTCTGTGAGAATGAATTCACACATCACCAAGAAGTTTGCTAAGAAAGCTTCTTTCTTAGTTTTTTCAATCTGTTGGATATTTCCCGTTTGTCACTGTAATGTTCATTGCGCCTATTGAAAGTATCTTAAATTGCAGATTTCCAGAAAACCGTGCTAAAACAAACTGATCACTGAAGAGAAACGTGTAAAATCTGTGAAGTTGCATTCACACATTGGCAGGGCAGTTTCTCTCAGAAAGCTTCTCTTTAGTTAGTATGTGAGGATATTTCCTTTTATCACCATGGGCCCCCAATAGCCTCCCAAATATCACTTTGCAGATTCCACGAAAAGAGTGTTAGCAAACTGCTTCGTTTGAGGCAGAGGTTGTAACTCTGTGAGATGAACTCACAGATCAGAAAAGAAGTTTTCTCAGAAAGCTTCTTTCACACGTTTTGAACGGATGAAATTTCCTCCTTTATATCAGCGTAGGCCTCAATGTGATCCAAGAAGCCCTTCTCAGAATTCCTCAAAGACTAGTGTTAATGGACTGCTTCCACGAAACATAAGTGTAACTCTGTGAGATGAATTCACACATCCCAAGAAGTTTTTTCTAAGAAAAGAGCTGCTTCTAGTTTTTCACATCTGTGGATATTTCCTTTGTCACTGTAATGTTCATTGCTCTAATGAAGTATCTAATTGCAGATTTCCAGAAACTGTGCTACAAAACTGATCACTGAAGAGAAACGTGTAACTCTGTGAGTGTGCATTCTTCCACTTGCAAGTTGCAGTTTCTCAGAAAGCTTCTCTTAGTTATTAGGTTAGGATATGTTCCTTATCACGCTGGGCCCCATAGGCTCCAAAATATCACGTTGACAGATTCCCACGAAAAGGTGTTAGCAAACGGCTTCTTGAGGCAGAGGTTGTAACTTCTGTGAGATGAACTCACAGATCAGAAAGAAGTTGTCTCAGAAAGCTTCTTTCACGTTTTGAACGGATGAAATTTCCTTTATCAGCGTAGGCCTCAATGTGATCCAAAGAAGCCCTTCTCAGATTCCTCAAAGACAGTGTTATGGACTGCTCCACGAAACATAAGTGTAACTCTGTGAGATGAATTCACACATCACCAAGAAGTTTCTAAGAAAGCTTCTGTCTAGTTTTCATCTGTGGATATTTCCTTGTCACTGTTAATGTTCATTGCGCTATGAAGTATCTAATTGCAGATTTCCAGAAAACTGTGCTAACAAACTGATCACTGAAGAGAAACGTGTAACTCTGTGAGTTGCATTCACACTTGGCAATGCAGTTTCTCAGAAAGCTTCTCTTTAGTTTTTATGTGAGGATATTTCCTTTATCACCATGGGCCCCAATATGCTCCCAAATATCACATTGCAGATTCCACGAAAAGAGTTTTAGCAAACTGCTTCTTGAGGCAGAGGTTGTAACTCTGTGAGATGAACTCACAGATCGGAAAGAAGTTTCTCAGAAAGCTTCTTTCACGTTTTGAACGGATGAAATTTCCTTTATCAGCGTAGGCCTCAATGTGATCCAAAGAAGCCCTTCTCAGATTCCTCAAAGACAGTGTTAATGGACTGCTCCACGAAACATAAGTGTAACTCTGCGAGATGAATTCACACATCACCAAGAAGTTTCTAAGAAAGCTTCTTTCTAGTTTTCATCTGTGGATATTTCCTTTGTCACTGTAATGTTCATTGCGCTGTGAAGTATCTAATTGCAGATTTCCAGAAAACTGTGCTAACAAACTGATCACTGAAGAGAAACGTGTAACTCTGTGAGTTGCTTTCACACTTGGCAATGCAGTTTCTCAGAAAGCTTCTCTTTAGTTATTATGTGAGGATATTTCCTTTATCACCATGGGCCCCAATAGGCTCCCAAATATCACTTTGCAGATTCCACGAAAAGAGTGTTAGCAAACTGCTTCTTGAGGTAGAGGTTGTAACTCTGTGAGGATGAACTCACAGATCAGAAAGAAGTTTCTCAGAAAGCTTCTTTCACGTTTTGAACGGATGAAATTTCCTTTATCAGCGTAGGCCTCAATGTGATCCAAAGAAGCCCTTCTCAGATTCCTCAAAGACAGTGTTAATGGACTGCTCCACGAAACATAAGTGTAACTCTGTGAGATGAATTCACACATCACCAAGAAGTTTCTAAGAAAGCTTTTTTCTAGTTTTCATCTGTGGATAT
>NW_022143445.1:0-8158 GCF_007565055.1 Rhinopithecus roxellana
GCCCATGGTGAAAGGGAAATATCCTCACATAATAACTAAAGAGAAGCTTTCTGAGAAACTGCATTGCCATGTGTGAATGCAACTCACAGAGTTACACGTTTTCTTCTGTGATCTGTTTGTTAGCACAGTTTTCTGGAAATCTGCAATTAGATACTTCATAGCGCAAAGAACATTAAAGGTGAGTGTGATTTCATTCTCACAGAGTTACACTTATGTTTCGTGGAGCAGTCCATTAACACTGTCTTTGAGGAATCTGAGAAGGGCTTCTTTGGATCACATTGAGGCCTACGCTGATAAAGGAAATTTCATCCGTTCAAAACGTGAAAGAAGCTTTCTGAGAAACTTCTTTCTGATCTGTGAGTTCATCTCACAGAGTTACAACCTCTGCCTCAAGAAAGCACTAACACTCTTTTCGTGGAATCTGCAAAGTGATATTTGGGAGCCTATTGGGGCCCATGGTGATAAGGGAAATATCCTCACATAATAACTAAAGAGAAGCTTTCTGAGAAACTGCATTGCCATGTGTGAATGCAACTCACAGAGTTACACGTTTCTCTTTTGTGATCTGTTGTTAGCACAGTTTTCTGGAAATCTGCAATTAGATACTTCATAGCGCAAATGAACATTACAGTGACAAAGGAATATCCAAGATGAAAACAAGAAAGAAGCTTTCTTAGAAACTTCTTGGTGATGTGTGAATTCATCTCACAGAGTTACACTTATGTTTCGTGGAGCAGTCCATTAACATGTCTTTGAGGAATCTGAGAAGGGCTTCTTTGGATCACATTGAGGCCTACGCTGATAAAGGAAATTTCATCCGTTCAAAACGTGAAAGAAGCTTTCTGAGAAACTTCTTTCTGATCTGTGAGTTCATCTCACAGAGTTACAACCTCTGCCTCAAGAAGCAGTTTGCTAACACTCTTTTCGTGGAATCTGCAAAGTGATATTTGGGAGCCTATTGGGGCCCATGGTGATAAGGAAATCCTCACATAATAACTAAAGAGAAGCTTTCTGAGAAACTGCATTGCCATGTGTGAATGCAACTCACAGAGTTACACGTTTCTCTTCTGTGATCGTTTGTTAGCACAGTTTTCTGGAAATCTGCAATTAGATACTTCATAGCGCAATGAACATTACACAGTGACAAAGGAAATACCACAGAGAAAACAAGAAAGAAGCTTCTTAGAAACTTCTTGGTGATGTGTGAATTCATCTCACAGAGTTACACTTATGTTTCGTGGAGCAGTCCATTAACACTGTCTTTGAGGAATCTGAGAAGGGCTTCTTTGGATCACATTGAGGCCTACGCTGATAAGGAAATTTCATCCGTTCAAAACGTGAAAGAAGCTTTCTGAGAAACTTCTTTCTGATCTGTGAGTTCATCTCACAGAGTTACAACCTCTGCCTCAAGAAGCAGTTTGCTAACACTCTTTTCGTGGAATCTGCAAGTGATATTTGGAGCCTATGGGGCCCATGGTGATAAGGGAAATATCCTCACATAATAACTAAAGAGAAGCTTTCTGAGAAACTGCATTGCCATGTGTGAATGCAACTCACAGAGTTACACGTTTCTCTTCTGTGATCTGTTTGTTAGCCACAGTTTTCTGGAAATCTGCAAATTAGATACTTCATAGCGCAAGAACATTACAGTGACAAAGGAAATATCCACAGATGAAAACAAGAAAGAAGCTTCTTAGAAACTTCTTGGTGATGTGTGAATTCATCTCACAGAGTTACACTTATGTTCGTGGAGCAGTCCATTAACACTGTCTTTGAGGAATCATGAGAAGGGCTTCTTTGGATTCCACATTGAGGCCTACGCTGATAAAGGAAATTTCATCGTTCAAAAGTGAAAGAAGCTTTCTGAGAAACTTCTTTCTGATCTGTGAGTTCATCTCACAGAGTTACAACCTCTGCCTCAAGAAGCAGTTTGCTAACACTCTTTTCGTGGAATCTGCAAAGTGATATTTGGGAGCCTATTGGGGCCCATGGTTGATAAGGGAAATATCCTCACCATACTAACTAAAGAGAAGCTTTCTGAGAAACTGCATTGCCAAGTGTGAATGCAACTCACAGAGTTACACGTTTCTCTTCTGTGATCTGTTTGTTAGCACAGTTTTCTGGAAATCTGCAATTAGATACTTCATAGCGCAATGAACAATTACAGTGACAAAGGAAATATCCACAGAATGAAAACAAGAAAGAAGCTTCTTAGAAACTTCTTGGTGATGTGTGAATTCATCTCACAGAGTACACTTATGTTTCGTGGAGCAGTCCATTAACACTGTCTTTGAGGAATCTGAGAAGGGCTTCTTTGGATCAAATTGAGGCCTAACCTGATAAAGGAAATTTCATCCGTTCAAAAGTGAAAGAAGCTTTCTGAGAAACTTCTTTTGATCTGTGAGTTCATCTCACAGAGTTACAACCTCTGGCCTCAAGCAGCAGTTTGCTAACACTCTTTTCGTGGAATCTGCAAAGTGATATTTGGGAGCCTATTGGGGCCCATGGTGATAAGGGAAATATCCTCAACTATAACTAAAGAGAAGCTTCTGAGAAACTGCATTGCCATGTGTGAATGCAACTCACGAGTTACACGGTTCTCTTCTGTGATCTGTTTGTTACACAGTTTTCTGGAAATCTGCAATTAGATACTTCATAGCGCAATGAACATTACAGTGACAAAGGAATATCCACAGATGAAAACAAGAAAGAAGCTTCTAGAAACTTCTGGTGATGTGTGAATTCATCTCACAGATTACACTATGTTTCGTGGAGCAGTCCATTAACACTGTCGTTGAGGAATCTGAGAAGGGCTTCTTTGGATCACATTGAGGCCTACGCTGATAAAGGAAATTTCATCCGTTCAAACGTGAAAGAAGCTTTCTGAGAAACTTCTTTCTGATCTGTGAGTTCATCTCACAGAGTTACAACCTCTGCCTCAAGAAGCAGTTTGCTAACACTCTTTTCGTGGAATCTGCAAAGTGATATTTGGGAGCCTATTGGGGCCCATGGTGATAAGGGAAATATCCTCACATAATAACTAAAGAGAAGCTTTCTGAGAACTGCATTGCCATGTGTGAATGCAACTCACAGAGTTACACGTTCTCTTCTGTGATCTGTTTGTTAGCACAGTTTTCTGGAAATCTGCAATTAGATACTTCATAGCGCAAAGAACATTACAGTGACAAAGGAATATCCACAGAATAAAACAAGAAAGAAGCTTTCTTAGAAACTTCTTGGTGATGTGTGAATTCATCTCACAGAGTTACACTTAGTTTTCGTGGAGCAGTCCATTAACACTGTCTTGAGAATCTGAGAAGGGCTTCTTTGGATCACATTGAGGCCTACGCTGATAAAGGAAATTTCATCCGTTCAAAACGTGAAAGAAGCTTTCTGAGAAACTTCTTTCTGATCTGTGAGTTCATCTCACAGAGTTACAACCTCTGCCTCAAGAAGCAGTTTGCTAACACTCTTTTCGTGGAATCTGCAAAGTGATATTTGGGAGCCTATTGGGGCCCATGGTGATAAGGGAAATATCCTCACATAATAACTAAAGAGAAGCTTTCTGAGAAACTGCATTGCCATGTGTGAATGCAACTCACAGAGTTACACGTTTCTCTTCTGTGATCTGTTTGTTAGCACAGTTTTCTGGAAATCTGCAATTAGATACTTCATAGCGCAATGAACATTACAGTGACAAAGGAAATATCCACAGATGAAAACAAGAAAGAAGCTTTCTTAGAAACTTCTTGGTGATGTGTGAATTCATCTCACAGAGTTACACTTATGTTTCGTGGAGCAGTCCATTAACACTGTCTTTGAGGAATCTGAGAAGGGCTTCTTTGGATCACATTGAGGCCTACGCTGATAAAGGAAATTTCATCCGTTCAAAAACGTGAAAGAAGCTTTCTGAGAAACTTCTTTCTGATCTGTGAGTTCATCTCACAGAGTTACAACCTCTGCCTCAAGAAGCAGTTTGCTAACACTCTTTTCGTGGAATCTGCAAAGTGATATTTGGGAGCCTATTGGGGCCCATGGTGATAAGGGAAATATCCTCACATAATAACTAAAGAGAAGCTTTCTGAGAAACTGCATTGCCATGTGTGAATGCAACTCACAGAGTTACACGTTTCTCTTCTGTGATCTGTTTGTTAGCACAGTTTTCTGGAAATCTGCAATTAGATACTTCATAGCGCAAGAACATTACAGTGACAAAGGAATATCACCAGAAGAAAACAAGAAAGAAGCTTTCTTAGAAACTTCCTTGGTGATGTGTGAATTCATCTCACAGAGTTACACTTATGTTTCGTGGAGCAGTCCATTAACACTGTCTTTGAGGAATCTGAGAAGGGCTTCTTTGGATCACATTGAGGCCTACGCTGATAAAGGAAATTTCATCCGTTCAAAACGTGAAAGAAGCTTTCTGAGAAACTTCTTCTGATCTGTGAGTTCATCTCACAGAGTTACAACCTCTGCCTCAAGAAGCAGTTTGCTAACACTCTTTTTCGTGGAATCTGCAAAGTGATATTGGGAGCCTATTGGGGCCCATGGTGATAAGGGAAATATCCTCACATAATAACTAAAGAGAAGCTTTCTGAGAAACTGCATTGCCATGTGTGAATGCAACTCACAGAGTTACACGTTTCTCTTCTGTGATCTGTTTGTTAGCACAGTTTTCTGGAAATCTGCAATTAGATACTTCATAGCGCAAATGAACATTACAGTGACAAAGGAAATATCCACAGATGAAAACAAGAAAGAAGCTTTCTTAGAAACTTCTTGGTGATGTGTGAATTCATCTCACAGAGTTACACTTATGTTTCGTGGAGCAGTCCATTAACACTGTCTTTGAGGAATCTGAGAAGGGCTTCTTTGGATCACATTGAGGCCTACGCTGATAAAGGAAATTTCATCCGTTCAAACGTGAAAGAAGCTTTCTGAGAAACTTCTTTCTGATCTGTGAGTTCATCTCACAGAGTTACAAACCTCTGCTCAAGAAGCAGTTTGCTAACACTCTTTTCGTGGAATCTGCAAAGTGATATTTGGGAGCCTATTGGGGCCCATGGTGATAAGGGAAATATCCTCACATAATAACTAAAGAGAAGCTTTCTGAGAAACTGCAATTGCCATGTGTGAATGCAACTCACAGAGTTACACGTTTCTCTTCTGTGATCTGTTTGTTAGCACAGTTTTCTGGAAATCTGCAATTAGATACTTCATAGCGCAATGAACATTACAGTGACAAAGGAAATATCCACAGATGAAAACAAGAAAGAAGCTTTCTTAGAAACTTCTTGGTGATGTGTGAATTCATCTCACAGAGTTACACTTATGTTTCGTGGAGCAGTCCATTAACACTGTCTTTGAGGAATCTGAGAAGGGCTTCTTTGGATCACATTGAGGCCTACGCTGATAAAGGAAATTTCATCCGTTCAAAACGTGAAAGAAGCTTTCTGAGAAACTTCTTTCTGATCTGTGAGTTCATCTCACAGAGTTACAACCTCTGCCTCAAGAAGCAGTTTGCTAACACTCTTTTCGTGGAATCTGCAAAGTGATATTTGGGAGCCTATTGGGGCCCATGGTGATAAGGGAAATATCCTCACATAATAACTAAAGAGAAGCTTTCTGAGAAACTGCATTGCCATGTGTGAATGCAACTCACAGAGTTACACGTTTCTCTTCTGTGATCTGTTTGTTAGCACAGTTTTCTGGAAATCTGCAATTAGATACTTCATAGCGCAAAGAACATTACAGTGACAAAGGAATATCCACAGAAGAAAACAAGAAAGAAGCTTTCTTAGAAACTTCTTGGTGATGTGTGAATTCATCTCACAGAGTTACACTTATGTTTCGTGGAGCAGTCCATTAACACTGTCTTTGAGGAATCTGAGAAGGGCTTCTTTGGATCACATTGAGGCCTACGCTGATAAGGAAATTTCATCCGTTCAAAACGTGAAAGAAGCTTTCTGAGAAACTTCTTTCTGATCTGTGAGTTCATCTCACAGAGTTACAACCTCTGCCTCAAGAAGCAGTTTGCTAACACTCTTTTCGTGGAATCTGCAAAGTGATATTGGGAGCCTATTGGGGCCCATGGTGATAAGGGAAATATCCTCACATAATAACTAAAGAGAAGCTTTCTGAGAAAACTGCATTGCCATGTGTGAATGCAACTCACAGAGTTACAGTTTTCTCTTCTGTGACTCTGTTTGTGCTAGCACAGTTTTCTGGAAGACTCTGCAATTAGATACTCATAGCGCAAAGACATTACAGTGACAAAGGAATATCCACAGAAGAAAACAAGAAAGAAGCTTTCTTAGAAACTTCTTGGTGATGTGTGTGAATTCATTCTCACAGGAGTTACACTTATGTTTCGTGGAGCAGTCCATTAACACTGTCTTTGAGGAATCTGAGAAGGCTTCTTTGGATCACATTGAGGCCTACGCTGATAAAGGAAATTTCATCGTTCAAAACGTGAAAGAAGCTTTCTGAGAAACTTCTTTCTGACTGTGAGTTTCATCTCACAGAGTTACAACCCTCTGCCTCAAGAAGCAGTTTGCTAACACTCTTCGTGGAATCTGCAAAGTGATATTGGGAGCCTATTGGGCCCATGGTGATAAGGGAAATATCCTCACATAATAACTAAAGAGAAGCTTTCTGAGAAACTGCATTGCCATGTGTGAATGCAACTCACAGAGTTACACGTTTCTCTTCTGTGATCTGTTTGTTAGCACAGTTTTCTGGAAATCTGCAATTAGATACTTCATCGCGCAAAAACATTACAGTGACAAAGGAAATCCACAGAAGAAAACAAGAAAGAAGCTTTCTTAGAAACTTCTTGGTGATGTGTGAATTCATCTCACAGAGTTACACTTATGTTTCGTGGAGCAGTCCATTAACACTGTCTTTGAGGAATCTGAGAAGGGCTTCTTTGGATCACATTGAGGCCTACGTGATAAGGAAATTTCATCGTTCAAAACGTGAAAGAAGCTTTCTGAGAAACTTTCTGATCTGTGAGTTCATCTCACGATTACAACCTCTGCTCAAGAAGCAGTTTGCTAACACTCTTTTCGTGGAATCTGCAAAGTGATATTTGGAGCCTATTGGGGCCCATTGGTGATAAGGGAAATTATCCTCACATATATAACTAAAGAGAAGCTTCTGAGAACTGCATTGCCATGTGTGAATGGCAACTCACAGAGTTCACACGTTTCTCTTCTGTGATCTTTGTTAGCAGTTTTCTGGAAATCTGCAATTAGATACTTCATAGCGCACATTACAGTGCACAGAAATATCCACAGATGAAACAACGAAAGAAGCTTTCTTAGAAACTTCTTGGTGATGTGTGAATTCATATCACAGAGTTACACTTATGTTTCGTGGAGCAGTCATTAACACTGTCTTTGAGGAATCTGAGAAGGGCTTCTTTGGATCACATTGAGGCCTACGCTGATAAAGGAAATTTCATCCGTTCAAAACGTGAAAGAAGCTTTCTGAGAAACTTCTTTCTGATCTGTGAGTTCATCTCACAGAGTTCCACCTCTGCCTCAAGAAGCAGTTTGCTAACACTCTTTTCGTGGAATCTGAGCAGGAGAGGGAGGGAGGAGGGAGGAGAAGGGCCCGGAGCACAAGGGGCCCCCAAGAGCCCCAAAGAGCAACGCGAGGCCAAAAAGAGGGGGGACAAACCGGCGGCGGGAAGGCAGAGGGGGGAACGCGGGGAGAGGAAAGCACGAGCAGAAAGAGGGGCGCAGAAAGCGGCGGGAACGGGGACCCGGAGAAGGCCGTGCAGCGGAAGGCCGCAATGGGAGCCAAAAGCCCGGCGCAGATGGCCCAAGACAGTGTTAAGGGAATGCGCCAACGAACAGAAGGGGAACGCGGGAGAGGAAGGGCACACAGGCACCAGAGGGGGCGAGAAAGAGGCGGCGGGTGTCCAGCGGGGGGATAGGGCCGGGGGCAAGGGAAGGTGCATGGCGCGATGAAGTATCGAATGGCAAGAGGTCCAGAAAACGGTGCGACACAGATCACAGAAAGAAACGGGAACGCGGGGAGTTTGAATTCAGCACACAGGGCAATGCAGTTACTCAGAAAGCTTCGCGTTAGTTATTAGGGGAGGAGAGTTCACGTAGCACCAGGGCCCAATAGGCGCCAAAATAGCACTTTG
>NW_022143446.1:0-13353 GCF_007565055.1 Rhinopithecus roxellana
TGAGCTGAATGCACACATCACAAAGCGGTTTCTCAGATGCTTCCCTACAAAAAAACTCTTTCCAATCTGCTGAAACAAAGAAGTGTTTAACTCTGTGAGATAAATGAATACATTGCAAAGTGGTCTCACAGGTAGCTTCTTTCTAGTTTGTATCTATAGATATTAGGCCATTAGGTTTAACTCTGTGAGATGAATGCACACATCACAAAACTTTCACAGCTAGCGTATTTTATCAGGGGATATTTAGTTTTTCAATACAGGATTCTCTGGGCTCCCAAATGTCTTTTCACAGATTCTAAAAAAGATTATTTCCAACCTGCTGAATCAAAAGCAGGTTTAACTCTGTGAGGTGAATGCACACATCACAAAACGGTTTCACAGTTACCTTCTTTCTAGTGTTTATCAGTGAATATTAGGGTGTTAACTATAGGCTTCACTGGGCTCCCAAATGTCCCTTCACAGATTCTACAAAAAGACATTTTCCAACCTGCTGAAATGAAAGAAAGTTTAAACTCTCTTAGATAAATGCCCACATTGCAAAGCGGTTTCACAGATAGTTTCCTTCTAGTTTTTGTCATGGGATATTTGGTTTTTCACTATAACCATCACTGGGCTCCCTAATGTCCCTTTGCCATTTGTACAAAAAAACTGTTTCAACCTGCTGAAGAAAAAAGAAACGTTTAACTTTGTGAGTTGAATGTACACATCATAAAGAGGTTCACAGATAACTTCTTTCTAGTTTTTATCTTGGGATATTCACTTTTTTATATAGACCTCAAAGGGCTTTCAAATGTCCCTTTGCAGATTCTATAAAAAGACTGTATCTAACCTGCTGAATCAAAAGAAAGTTTTAACCCTGTGAGGTAAATGCACACATCACAAAGCAATTTCAGAGACAGCTTCTTTCTAGGTTGTATCAGGGTACATTCTGTTTTTCACTACAGGTTTAACTGGGCTCCCAAATGTCCCTTCGCAGTTTCTACAAAAATACTGTTTCCAACCTGCTGAATCAAAAGAAAAATTATCTTTGTGAGATGAACGCACATATTAAAAAAATGGTTTCACAGATAGCTTCTTTCTGGTTTTTTCTGGCACTATTCACTTTTTTCTTATAGGCCTCAAAGAGCTTTCAAATGTTCTTCACTCGTTTTAGAAAAAGACCGTTTCCAACCTGCTGAATCAAAAGAAAGGCTTACAACTGTGAGAAAATGTTCTTATCACAAACCAGTTTCATAGATAGCTTCTTTCTAGTTTTTACGTGCAGTTATTTGGATTTCTCTATAGGGTTAAATGGGCTCCCCTTTTTTTTTTTGTATTCTACAAAAAGACTCTTTACAACCTGCTGACTCAAAAGAAAGTTTTAACTCGGTGAGATGAATGCACATATCACAAAGGCATTTCACAGTTAGCTTCCTTCCAGGTTTTAACTTAAGATATTCTGGTTTTCCTTATAGGCCTCAATGGGCTCCCATATGTGCCTTAACAGATTTCTCAGAAAGACTGTTTCCAATCTGCAGAAACAAAATAAAATTTTAACTCTGTGATATGAAAGGACAAATCACAGAGTGGTTCCAGAGGTATCTGCTTTCTAGTTTTTATTTGTTAATATATAGTTTTTACATACAGACCTCAATAATCTCCCAATAACTATCCCCTTGCAAATTCTACAAAAAGTCTCTTTCTGCTCAATCAAAATAAAGATTTAGCTCTGAAGATAAATGTACACAACACAAAGCAGTTTCAGTGATAGTTTCTTTCTAGTTTTTATCATGGGACATTTGTTTTTTCACTACAGGTTTCTCTAGGCTCCCAGAAATCCCTTCACAGTTTCTATAAAAAGACTCTTTAAACCTGCTGAATGAAAAGAAAGTTTTAATTTCGTGAGATGAATGTACACTTTACAAAGTGGTTCACAGATATCTTCTTTCTAGGATTATCTGAAGATATTCACTTTTTTTCTTATAGAATCTTTTTTTTCTTTTTTTTTTTTTTTTTGAGATGGAGTCTCACTCTGTCACCCAGGCTGGAGTGCAGTGGCCGGATCTCAGCTCACTGCAAGCTCTGCCTGCTGGGTTTTACGACACATATCTCCTTCCTCAGCCTCCTGAGTAGCTGGACTACAGGTGCTCGCACCTCGCCCCTAGCTAGTATTTGTATTTTTAGTAGAGACGGGCGTTTTAGCATGTTAGGCCAGGATGGTCTCGATCTCCTGACCTTATGAACCACCCGTCTCCGCTCCCAAAGTGCTGGGATTACAGGCTTGAGCCACTGCGCACCGCCAGCACCTTTTCTCTTATAGGCCTCAAAGGGCTTTCAAATGTCCCTTCTCTGTTTCTATAAAAAGACTGTTTCCAACTTGATAAATCAAAAGAAAGTTTAAACTTTGTGGATAAATGCACACATTGCAAAGAAGTTTCACAGAAAGCTCCTATCTAGGGTGTATCAGTGGATATTCTGTTTTTCACTTTAGGCTTCACTGGGCACCCAAATGTCCCTTTGGAGTTTCTACAAAAAGACTGTTTCCAACCTGCTGAATCAAAATAAAGTTTAAACTCTGTGAGATGAATGTAGACATTTTGAAGCAATTTCACAGTTAGCTTCTTTCCAGGTTTTATGTGGGGATTTTTTTTTTTTCATATATGCCTCAATGGGTTCCAAATGTCCCTTTGCAGAGTCTACAAAAAGAATGTTTCCAGCCTGCAAAAACAAAAGAAATATTTAACTCTGGGATGAATGGACACATCACAGAGCAGTTTCACAGATAGCTTCTTTCTAGTTTTTTTTCTGGAAATATTCCATTTTTCCATATAGGCCTCAGTGGGCTAACAAGTCTCTTCACAGATTCTAACCAAAAGACTGTTTCCCAACTTGCAGAAACAAAAGTAAGGTTTAACTCTGTGGGATGAATGCACACATCACAGAGCGGTTTCACATATAGCTTCTTTATGTTTTTTCTGGGAAAACAGAAAAAAACCTGCAGAAACAGTACAACGTTCCTACTGTGTGAGATGAATGCATACATACAAAGAGTTTCACAGATAACTTCTCTCTAGTTTTTTTCAGGGAATATTCAGTTTTTCACTATAGGCTACATTGGCTCCCAAATGTCACTCCACAGTTTTTATGAAAAGACTGTTTCCAACCTGCTGAATCAAAATAAAGGTTTAACTCTGTGAGATAAACGTGCACATTGCAAAAAAATTTCACAGAGAGCATCTTTCTAGTGTTTTATCTGGGGATATTCGGTTTTTCATTATAGGTTTAGTTGAGCTCCCAAATGTCCCTTCGCAGATGTAGAAAAGACTGCTCCAAATGTAGAATCAAAAGAAAGGTTTAAAAGTGTTGAGGTGAATGCACATATCCCAAAAACTTTTCACAGAGAGCTTCTTGCTAGTTTTATCTGAAAATATTCTTTTTTCCTGTATAAGCCTGAAAGGGCTCCCAAATGTCCCTTCGCTGATTTACAAAAAGACCTCTTCCACCTGGTGAATAAAAATACAGGTATAACTCTGTGAGATTGAATGCACACATCACAAAGCAGTTTCACAGATAGCTTCTTTTCTAGGTTTTATCTGGATGTATTCACTTTTCCACATAGGCCAAATGGGCTCCTAAACATCTCTTCACAGATGTACAAAAGACTATTTCCAACTAATTAAATCAAAAGAAAGGGTTAAACTCTGTGAGATGAATGCATACATCACAAAATGGTTTCACAGATAACTATTTCTAGTTTTTGCAGAGGAATATTCAATTTTTTATTATAGGCTTGACTGGGTTTCCAAATTTTTCTTCGCAGTTCTCCTCAAAAAGACTGTTTACAACCTGGTGAAACAGAAGGTAACATTTAATGCTCCTGAGATGAATTGACACATCACCAAAGCAGTTTTGCAGATGGCTTTTTCTCGGTTTTTTTATCCCTTTGGGGATTATTTTATTTTTCACTGTAGCTTCAGTGAGGTCCCAAATGTCCCGTAAGAGATTCTACAAAAGATTGTTTTCCAACCTGCCTGAATACAAAGAATGGTTTACCTCTGTGCGAGCATAACACACACATTGTGAAGTGGTTTCACATAAACCCTTTCTTTTCTAGTTTTTATCTGGGGAATATTTCTGTTTTTCCTATAGCCTCAAATGGACTCCCAAATATCCCCTTCGCAGTTTCTACATAAAGACGTTTCCAACCCCTGCTGAAAAAAAAAAAGGAAAGGTTTTTTAAATCTTGTGAGATGAATGCGCACATAGCCAAGTGGTTTAGGAGTTAGGTTCACTTTCTAGTTTTTATCATAATATTCTGCTGTTCACTACAGGCTTCACTGGCCTCCCAAATGTCCCTTTATGGTTTCTACAACATAGCTGTTTCCAACATGCTGAATGAAAATAAACGTTTAAAATCTGTGAGATGAATATACACATTGCAAACACTTCACACGATAGCTTCTTTTTAGTTTTTCCTAAGGAATTGGGGTTTTCCATATAGGCCTCAATGGAACTCCCAAATGTCCCTTCACATACTAAAAAAAATAAAAAAAATGCTATTACAAACCTGCTGAAATAAAAGAAAGATTTAAACTATGTGAGATGAATGCACACATCACAAAGTGCTTTTATTAGATAGCTTCTTTTCTAGTTTTTATATGGGTTTATTCGGTTTTTCCATACAGTCCTCAATAAGCTCACAAGGTTCCCTTCATAAATTCTCCAAAAGACTTTCCGTCCTGCTGAATCAAAAGAAATATTTAACTCTGTTAGAGGTACATATCGCACAGCGGTTTTACAGCTAGACTCTTCTAGTTTTTATTTGTGGTTATTCGCTTTTTTCTTACAGGCCACAATGGGTTCAAAAATGTCCTTCACAGATTATACAAAAAACAATATATTCAACCCTGCTGAATCAACAGAAACCTTTAATCCTGTGAGATGAATGCACACATTGCAAAGTGGTTTCACAGATACCTTCATTCTAGTATTCATTCAGATAATTTCAATTTTTCACTTTAGACTTCACTGGGCTCTCAAATGTCCCTTTGTAGATTCTACAAAAACGCTGTTTCCAACCTTCTGAAAAAAAATAAAGGTAAAACTCTGTGAGAGGAATGCACACTTCACTAAGCAGTTTCTCAGATAGTTTTTCCTACATTTTACCTTGGGATATTCAGTTTTTAACTATAGGCTTCAATGGGCTCCCAAATGTCCCTTCATGGATTCTAAAAAAATATAAATACATAATTAAAAAAATAAAATGCTTTCAACCTGCTGAATGAAAAGTGTAACTCTCTGAGTTAAATGCAAACATTGCAAAGTGGCTTCATATTTAGCTTTTTCCCAATTTTTTTCTGAGGATATTGGTTTTTTCATAGAGACTTCATGGGTCCCCAAATGTGCCATCACAGATCTCACAAAAAAAAACTGTTTTTAACCTGCCGAAATAAAAGAAAATTTTAACTCTGTGAACTGAATGTACATATTGCAAAGCAGTTTAAAAGATAGCCCTTTTCTAGTTTTTGTCAGGGGATATTCAGTTTTTTACCTAGGCTTCACTGGATCCCAATGTCCCTTGCAGATTCTACAGAAATACGGTTTCCAAGCTGCTGAAAACAATAGAAAGGTTTAAACTTTGTGAGATAAACGAACACATTGCAAGCGGTTTTGGCAGATAGCTTCTTTCTAGTTTTTGTCAAGGGTATTCAGTTTTTCACTCTAGGCTTCACTGGACACGCAAATGTTTCTTCACAGTTTCTACAAAAAGACTGCTTTAAATCTGTGAATCAAAAGAAGGTTTAACTCTGGCAAGATGAATACACACATTGAAAAAACAGTTTCACAGATAGCTTCTTTTAGTTTTTATCTTCAGATAATCAGCTTTTCCATATAGGCCTTAATAAGCTCCCAAATGTCCCTTCAACAAATTCTACAAAAAGACGGATTCCAACCTCCTGAATCAAAGGAAAGGTTTACATCTGTGAGATAAATGCACACAGTACAAAACGGTTTAACAGATGCTTCTTTCTAGTTTTTATTTGGGGATATTTGCTTTTACTTTAGGCCTCATAGACCTCCCAAACATCCATCACCGATTCTACAAAAACAAGATATTCAACCTGATGACTCAAAATAAATGTTTAACTCTGTGAGATGAATTCACAAATCACAAAGCAGTTTCAAAGATAGCTTCTTTTTAGTTTTTATGAGGGGATATTCAGTTTTCACTAGAGGCTTAACTGGGCTCCCAAATGTCCCTACACAGTTTCTACAAAATACTGTTTCCAACATGCTGAAACCAAAGAAAGAGGTTTAACTCTGTGAGATTGAATGCACACATTGCCAAGGAATTTTATGGTTGGTTTCTTTCTAGTTTTTATCAGGGAATATTCAGATTTTCATTATAGAATTCACGGGGTTTCCAAATCTTTCTTCACAGAATCTGCAACTAGGACTGTTTTTTCAACTGCTGAACAAAAGAAAGGTTACCTTCCTGAGATAAGTGCACACATCGCAAAGTGGTTTCACACATAGCTTCTTTCTAGTGTTTATCTAGGGATATTTACTGTTTCTCTCTAGGCTTCAAAGGGCTTTCAAATGTTCCTTCGCATATTCCACAAGAAAACTGCTTCCACCATGCTGAATTAAAGGAATGATTTAATCCTGTGAGATGAATGCACACATCACAGAGAAGTTTCCACAGATAGCTTTTTTGCAGTTTTGCAATGCAGGCTTCACAGCGGCTCCCAAATAGTTCTTCACAGTTTCTTCAAAAGATATTTTTTACAATCTGCTGAAAGAAAAGTATTAGTTCTAACTCTGTGACATAAGTGCACACATTACAAGGTGGTTTTACAGATAGCTTCTTTCTAGTTTTTCTCAGGGAATATTCAGTTTTTAACTATGGGTGTCATTGGGCTCCCAAATGTCACTTCATAGTTTCTACCACAAAACTGTTTCCAACCTGCTGAATCAAAAGAAATGTTAAATCTGTGAAATAAATGCAGGACATCACAAAGCGGTTTCAGAGATAGATTATTTCTAGTTTAATGTCGTGATATTTGCTTTTTCCTTATAGTCCTCATATGGGCTTTCAAATGTCAATTCACAGATTCTACAAAAAGACTGTCATCCAATCTGCAGAATCTAAAGGAAGATTTAACACTGTGACATGAATGCACAATCACAAGGCAGTTTTACACACAGCTCTTTTCTAGTTTTTATCAGGGGATATTCAGTTTTTCAAAATAGGATTCACTGGGCTCCAAAATGTCCCTTAGCAGATTCTACAAAGATATTTCCAACCTACTGAAGAAAAGGAATAAGTGTATTTATGTTAGATGAATGCATACATCACAAAGCTCTTTCACAGTTACCTTCTTTCCAGGTTTTATTCTGGGGGATATCGATTTTCCATATAGGCCTCAATGGGCTCCGATATGTCTTTTTGCAGATTCTACAAAAAAGACTGTTACCAACCTGCAGAAACATAAGAAATGTTTAAGAATGGGAGATGAAATGCACACATCACAGAGCAGTTTCACTCATAGCTTCTTTCTAGTTTTTCCAGGGATATTCAGATTTTTACTAGAGGCTCACAGGGCTCCCAAATGTCTCTTTGCAGAACTCCACAAAAAGGACTGTTTCCAATCGCTGAATCAAAGAAACGGTTTAACTCTGAGATGAAAGCGCACATTGCAAAGCGTAGTTTCAGAGATAACCTCTTGTCATTTTATCTGGGTGACATTCACTTTTTCCCTTATAGGTCAGAAAGGACTTTTTCAAATGTCCCTTAGCAAGATTCTACAAAAGAATTTGTTCCAACCTGGTGAATCAAAGGATGATTTGACCCTCTGTGTTGAATGCACACATTATGAACGTTGTTTCACAGGAGCTTTTTTCTAATTTATTTTGGGGATATCCGGTATTTCATATAGGCCTGAATAACCTACCAAATGTCCCTTCACAGTTTCTACAAAAAAAAAAAATCTGTTTCCAATCTGCTGAATGAAAAGAAAGGTTTAACAACTGTGAGATGAATGCACACATCACAAGGAAGTTTCACAGATAGCTTTTTCCGGTTTATATCTGGAGTATTCACTTTTCCCGTACGGCCTCAAGGTCTTTCATACATATCCATTCACAGATTATACAAATAGACTGTTTCCAACCTGCTGAATCAACAGAAAAGATTTTAGTCTGCTGATCTTAATGCACACATCGTAAACGGTTTCAAACATCACAAAGCAGTTTACTAGTAGTTTCTTTCTCGTTTTTATCTGAGGATATTAGGTTTAACCTATAATCCTCAATGGGCTGACAAATATCCCTTCACAGATTCTACAAAAAAAAAAAAAAAAAAAAAAAAAAAAAAACTATTACAAAACTGCTGATAAATAGAAGAAAGGTTTTAACTCTGTGTGATGAATGCACACAATCACAAAGTGGTTTCACAAATAGCTACTTTCTAGTTTTGTCGGGATATTTGGTTTTCACTATAGGCTTCACTGGTCTCTTAAACGTCCATTCACAGTTTGTACAAAAAAGAATGCTGCCGACCTGCTAAATCTAAAGAAAACTTTAACTATGTGGGATGATATGAACACGTTGCCAAAGCAGCTTTTCACAGATAGCTTCTTTCTTCTTTCTTTTTTTTTTTTTTGAGACAGAGTCTCACCTGTCGCCAGGCTGGAATGCAGTGGTGGACCTCAGCTCACTGCAAGCTCCGCCTCCCGGGTTCATGCATTCTCTCTGCCTCAGCCTCCCCGAGTAGCTGGGGACTACAGGTGCCTGCCACCTCGCCCGGCTAATTTTTTATATTTTTTAGTAAAGACGGGTGTTTCACCGTGTTAGCCAGGATGTTCTCGATCTCCTGACCTCCTTGATCCCCCCAGTCTCAGCCTCCCAAAGTGCTGGGATTACAGGTTTTGAGCAACCACGCCAGGCCGATAGCCTTCTTTCTTATTTGTATCAGGGGATATTTGGTTTTTCACTCTAGGCTTCACTGGGCTTTCAAATGTCCTTTTGCAGTTTGTACAAAAAGACTGTTTCCAATCTGCTGAATCAAAAGAAAGGTTTACCTCTGTGAGATGTATGCACACATTGCAAACTTGTTTCACAGATAGCTTCTTTCTAATTTTGATCTGTGGATATTCACTTTTTCCTTATAGGCCTCAAACGGCTTTCAAAATGTCCCTTCACAGATTCTACAAAAGGACTGTGTCCAACCTGCTGTATCAAAAGAAAGATTAACACTGTGAGATAAATGCACACATCAAAAGGCAGTTTCACAGATAGTTTTTCTTCTAGTTTTTATCTGGAGATATTCAGTTTTTCACTATCGTCTTTACTGGGCTTCCAAATGTCCCTTCATAGATTTTACAAAAAGACTATTTCCAACTTCCTGAAACAAAAGAAATGTTTAACCCTGTGAAATGAATAAACACATCACACAGCAGTTTCACAGATAGCTTCTTTCTAGTTTTTATCTGGGAAATTCCATTTTTCATGATAGCCTTCAATGGGCTCCAAAATGTCCCTTCAAAGATTCTACAAAAAGAGTTTTCAATCTACAGAATTAGAAAAAAAGGTTTACCTCTGTGAGATAAATGCACACATCACAAAACGGTTCTACAGATACCTTTCTAGTTTTTTTTCTCCGTATGTTTAACTTTTCCTTAAAATCCTCAATGACCTCCCAAATGTCCCTTCACAGATTCTGCAAAAGACTATGTCCAACCTGCTGAATCAAGGAAAGTTTTAACTTTGTGAGATGAATGCACACAATGAAAAGTGGTTTCAGAGATAGCTTTTTTCTAGTTTTTATCTGGGGTTAAGTGTTTCCTTATAGACCTCAATAGGGATTCCCAAATGTTTTTCACAGATTCTACATAAAGACTGTTTCCAATGTGCTGAAGCAAGAGAAAGGTTTAACTTTTTAAGATGAAGACACACATCACAGAGTGGTTTCACAGTTAGCGTTTTTCCAGGTTTTATCTGGGGATATTCGGTTTAATTATATAAGCCTCAATGGGTTCCCAAATTTCCCTTCACAAATTCTAGAAAAATACTGTTTCCAACCTGCAGAAACAAAAGAAAAATTTAACTCTGTGTAATGAATGCTCACATCACAGAGAAGTTTCACAAATAGCTTTTTTCTAGTTTTTATACGGGTATATTCAGTTTTTCCATGGAGGCCTCAAAAAGCTCCCAAATGTCCCTTTGCAAAGTCTACAAAAATACTGTTTCCAATCTGCTAAATCAACAGAAAGGTTCAAATATGTGTGATTAATGCACACACTGCAAACCAGTTTCACAGTCAGCATGTTTCTAGTTTTTATCAGGGATATTCAGTTTTTCAATGTAGGTTTCACTGGGCTAAAAATGTCCTTTCACAGGTTCTACAATAAGACTGTTTCCAACATGCTGAATCAAAGAAGGGTTTAACTCTGTGAGATGAATGCACACGTCATAAAATGGTTTCACGTTAGTTTGTTTCTAGTTTTTTATCAGGGAATATTTGCGTTTTCACTTAGGCTTCACTAGGCTTTGAAATGTCCCCTTCAGATTCTACAAAAAGACTGTTTCCAACCTGCTGAAGCAAAATAAAGGTTTACCCATGTGACGTGAAAGCACACATTGCAAAGCGGTTTCACACATAGCTTCTTCCTAGTTTTTATCTGGAGATATTCACCTTTTTTTTTTTTTAATAGGCTTCAAAGACTTTCAATTCTCCCTTTGGAGATTCTACGAAAAGACTGTTTCCAACATGTTGAATCAAAAGAAAGGCTTAACTCTGTGAGATGAATGCACACATCATAAAACCGTTTCAGTTTCTTTCTGGTTTTTATCAGGGAATATTTGAATTTTCACTTAGGCTTCACTGGACTTTCAGATGTCCCCTTTCAGATTATACAAAAAGACTGTTTCCAACCTGTTGAGGCAAAATAAAGGTTTGCTTCTGTGAGATGAATACACACACACTGCAAAGTGGTTTCACACATAGCTTCACTCTAGCTTTTTTCTGGGATATTCGCTTTTTTTAAATAGACCTCAAAGGGCTTTCAATTCTCCATTCAGAGATTTCACAAAAGGCTGTTTCCAACCGGCTGAAACAAAAGAAAGGTTTACCTCTGTGATGTGAATGCACACATCACAAAGCAGTTTCACAGATAGCTTCTTTCTTGTTTTCATCTGTAGATATTCCGTTTTTCACTATAGACTTCAATGGGCTTCAAAATGTATCTTTAAATATTCCAAAAAAAGACTGTTTCAGATCTACTGGATCAAAATGAAGGCTTACATCTGTGAGATAAATGCATGCATCACAAACTGGTTGTCACAGATAGCTTCTTTCTAGTTTCTATCTGGGAACATTTTTCCTTTAGGCCTCATTGGGCTCTCAAATTTCCTTCACAGATTCTGCAAGAAGACTGTATCCAACCTGCTGAATCAAAAGACAGGTTTAACTTTGTGAGATGAATGCACATATCACAAAGTGGTTTCAGAGACAGAATCTTTCTAGTGTTTGTCAGGAGATACTCAGTTTTTCACCATAGACTTCACTGGGCTCCCAAATGTCCCTTCACAGATATTACAAAAAGATTGCTTCCAATCTTCTGAAACAAAAGAAAAGTTTAACTCTCTCAGATAAATGAATACATTGTACTAGGCTGCACAGACGCACAGACAGTTTTCTAATTTTTGTGGATATTCCATTTTTTCATATAGAGTTCAATGAGTTTCAAATGGGGATATTAGATTTTCTCACATAGGCCTGAATGGGCTCATCAATGTCCCTTCACAGATTGTACAAAAAAAAAAAAATTTCAACATGATAAATCAAAAGAAAGGTTTACCTCTCTTGAGGTAATGTGACCTGAATGCACGTGACATGCAAAACGTGACATGAATGCACGTTTTGCAAATTGATTATGCTGATAGTTTCCTGGTAGTTTTTATCTGGGGATATTCTGTCTTTCTCTACAGAAGTCAATGGGCTTTCAAATGTCCCTCCACAGATTTTACAAAAAGATTATATCCAACCTACTGAATCAAAAGAGAGATTTAATTCTGCCATAAATGCATACATTGTAAAGCAGTTTCACAGATAACTTATTTCTAGGTCGTATCAGGGGATATTCAGGTTTTCACTATAGGCTTCACTGGGCTCCAAAATATCCCTTTGCAGTTTCTACAGAAAGACTGTTTCCAAACTGCTGAATCAAAAGAAAGATTTAAATTTGTGAGGTGAATGAAATACCACAAACTGGTTTCAGAGATAGCTTCTTTCTAGTTTTTATCTGGTAATATTCAGTTTTTCCTTATAGGCCTCATTAAACTCCCAAATGTCCTTTCACAAATTCTACAAAAAGACTGTTTCCAACTTGCTGAAACAAAAGACAGTTTTACCTCTGTGAGATGAATGCAACCATCACAAAACAGTTTCACAGATAGTTTGCTCTAGTTTTTATCTGTGGATATTTGATTTTTCACAATAGGCCTCAATGGGCTCCCAAAGGTTGCTTCACAGATTTTACAAAAACAATGTTTCCAAAATGCTAAATCAAAAGAAATGTTTAATTCTGTGAAATGAATGCAACACCTCAAAGCAGCTTCACAGTTAGTTCTCTAGCTTTTATCAGGGAATATTCAGGTTTTCACTATACGCTTCACTGGGCTCCCAAAATCCCATTGCAGATTCTACAAAAAGACTGTATCCAACCTGCTGAAACAACAGAAAGGTTTAACTATGTTAGATAAATGCACACATCTCAAAGCGGTGTCACAGATAGCTTCTTTCTAGTTTTTATTTGGGAATATTCATTTTTTCAGTATAAGCTTCATTTGGCTCCCATATGTTCCCTCGCAGTTTTCACAAAAAGAATGTTTCCAAACTGCTGAAACAAAAGAAAGGTTTCGTTTTGTGAGATGAATGCACATATCACAACGCGGTTTCACAGATAGCTTCCTTCAAATTCTCATCTGGAGATATTCAATATTTTTCCCCAACAGCCTTAATGGACTCCTAAATATCCCTTCACTGGTTGTACAAAAAGACTGCTTCCAACCTGTTGAATCAAAATAAAGATTTTAATGTGTGAGATGAAGGCACACATTGCAAAGCAGTTTCACAGACAGTTTCTTTCTAGTTTTTATCTGAAAATACCTTTTCCCCACAGGCCTCAAAGGGCTCCCAAAAGTCCCTTTGCTGATTCTACAGAAAGACTTCTTCCAACCTGCTGAACCAAAAGAAAGGTTTAACTCTGTGCAATGAGTTCACACATTGTAAAGCAGTTTCACTGATAGCTTCTTTTTAGTTTTAATCTGGAGGTATGGTATTTGGTTTTGTCCTGTAGGCTAGAATGGTCT
>NW_022143447.1:0-25000 GCF_007565055.1 Rhinopithecus roxellana
TGTGGAATAGCATGGAAGATGCTTTTCTTCAGTTCTGAGCTGGGCATATTGTTGCGAAAAACAAAGATTACATTTCCAACTTCCTTGTACTTAGGTATGACCTTATAGTTCTGGACACTGAGATATAAAATGTGAATATAAAATGAGATTAAAAAAACAGCTAAGAAGGGCTGGTGTTTTCTTCCCCCACCCCACCTCTTTTGTCTTTAACCTGTTCCTTCCAGAGGGACTGAAATGCAGATATGAAGGTTGGAGCTCCAGTTGCCATCTTGGACCACAGGTGACCCTGGAGATGGAAGCTGCATGCTGAGCATGGTGGAGCAGAGAGACAGGAGGGTCCCTGAAAACATCATGGGCTGCCACGCTAGTCTTGGATTATCTATCTCCAGTTTCCTTTACCTGAGAAATAAATAAATGCTTGTCTTTTAAAGCTTCTTTTATTTTGAGTTCTCTGTTACTTGTAGCCAAATTTGTTGCAATTTGCAGCAGATATAGAGTTCTGTAGCTTGTTTTGGCCATTTTTACTTATAGGTGACAGTAACTTTGCATTAAAAGATTGCCTAGCTAGGTATTGCCCTGAGCAATTGCTGTTAGGCTTCTCCTTCAATGGGGTTGCTCAGAAAAGCTGAGGCAGGTCCCCTTGGATGGTTATCCTTCTGTCTTGCCTGGTAGGATCTTATCCAGCTCTTTTCCAAGCTCTTCCTTACCTCCTCCCTCCATTTTCATTTCCTTCTGGTCTCTCTCAATTGATTTCGCTATCTAGGAGCTTTTTTAAAGCTAGGAATGAGCCAGCCGTGGTGGCTCACACCTGTAATCCCAGCACTTTGGGAGGCCAAGGCGGGTGGATCACCTGAGGTCAGGCGTTCGAGACCAGCCTGGCCAACATGGTGAAACCCCATCTCTACTAAAAAAATACAAAATACAAAAATTAGCTGGGCAAGGTGGTGGGCACCTGTAATCCTGGTTACTCGGGAGGCTGAGGCAGGAGAATTGCTTGAACCTGGGAGGCAGAGGTTGCAATCCTCCTGGCTCAGACTCCCAAAGTGCTGGGATTACAGGCATGAGCCACTGTGCCTGGCTCAAAGTTTGCTCTTGAGGGAGAAGTGGTGCTCATACTTGGGTCACAATTAGTTCTAATTAGTTTTTCTTTGTTTCATTCCCTTTTTTTTTTTTTTTTTTTTTTGAGAGAGTCTCGCTCTGTGGCCCAGGCTGGAGTACAGTGGCACGATCTCGGCTCACTGCAACCTCTGCCTCCCAGGCTCCAGGTATTCTCCTGCCTCAGCCTACCTAGTAGTTGGGACTACAGGTGAGCACCGCCACACCCAGCTAATGTTTGTGTTTTTAGTAGACATGGGGTTTCTCTATGTTGGCCAGGCTGGTCTTGAACTCCTGATCCCGGGTGATCCACCCACCTCGGCCTCCCAAAGTGCTGGGATTACAGGCGTGAGCCACCACACCCAGTCTGTTTCATTCTTTCTTGATCTTTCATTGACTTCTTTGTGAACCAGTCACCTTGGCCAAAAATCCCTAAGACTCTCAGACATGGACACTTACACATTATCATAGTTATACTGTTTCTACATTATGAGGTGTTTCCCAGAGGAAATAAATTCCTTTAAAACAAACAAACAAAAAATTCTATACAATTTGTTACTACTACCCAACCTATTCTACAAAGCTAGGGCAAGGTCTAAAGAGAGGAATGGAGAAAACAAACAGGACCAGTTAAACAGTGAAAGCAGGCTCAGTGGACAGCAGAAATCTTTGTGTGTACTCACTCTTGTAGAGACGTTTCTTCCGAATGTCAAGAGAGGCTTCACCTATTCGTTTCGTTTTTGGGAAGTTTTAGGAACAAAGAAGCAGTATTTTTAGTTTTGTTATTGAGAAGCAGCAGCTGAGACTGCAGTGCATGTACAATGTCACCACTAGGGACTTTGAGATCTTCTGCCAACCTGCTCATGACTTCCTTGCCTTTTAAATTTCTTGTATTCTATGGTACTTTAAGATTTCTACCCAATTAAATTTTCTTGTATATCTGCATCACCTCCATTCTCATGCTAACAATACTAGCCTTTGTGCCTAGAATAGACTTCAAACCATTTCCTCCTCTTGTTCAAAACACAACCCAAACTTTTCTCATTGGACCCTGTGTATACCTCACTCAGAACACTGACCATATTATCTGGGAAGGGTTTGTATGTATTTTCCTATTTAACTCTCTGCCTTGAGGGCCTAACCCTCTGCCCATCATAGAGTAAGGCCCTCAGTGAATATCTCCTGACCTTTGGCAGAAGTGATAATCGGTCATCATATCTGCCAAGAGCTATGTGTGGGCAATTATCATTTGCAATAAGCTAGTCTAAAGAAATTATCCTGAAATTTAATATTAACAAAACAAAAAAACATTGTGCAGGACAAAGAGAAAGAAAACTGCCAAAGGCTGGAAAATACAAATTTGAACACAGCTGGGAGCTGTAAAGGGAAACAAATAAGTACAACTCTTCACTGATATTATGAAAAGTCTTTTGTAATGAAGCATCAGCAAATTAAACAATCACATGATGTGTACTAATATAAAATAGTGCATATTATGCTAATACAAAAAGACAGTGGAGTAGTTTAGTGTATATGCTTGGGAGCCACATTTCAAAGTTTATATTCTGGCTCTGCTACTTTCAAGCTATGTGGATTTAGGCAAATTACTTAACTTCTCTGTTTCTGTAGCTTCATCATTTGTAAAATGCAGATTCTACTATTGTTTTCCTCAGTGGACTTTTAATAAAAGGAGTTAATATATCAAAAGCACTTAGACAAGTGGCTGACATAGAAACAGCAATATAAATATTTGTTTTAGTATTATTGTTGCTGTTATAATTCCCCATCTTTAAGCAAGACTCATGACAACGAAAACCAAAAATGTGAAGGTTGGAAGCCTAACATATTTATGTATGTAAACGGTAAAGGTGATGGATTAAGATGGCAATGCGGGTCATTCATTACTTTTTAAGGGGCTCTTAACATTATACTTTTAGGCGGGGTGCGGTAGTTCACGCCTGTAATCCCAGCACTTTGGAAAGCTGAGGCAGGCGGGTCGCTTGAGGTCAGGAGCTGAGACCAGCCTGGCCAACATGGTGAAACACCGTCTCTACTAAAACTACAAATAATTAGCCGGGTGTGCTGGCGGGCGCCTGTAGTCCCAGCTAGTCGGGAGGCTGAGGCAGGAGAATGGCGCGAACCCAGGAAGCGGAGCTTGCGGTGAGCTGAGATCGCGCCACTGCACTCCAGCCTGGGTGACAGAGCAAGACTCCGTCTCAAAAAAAAAAAAAAAGAAAAAAAAATATATATATATAAATTATGTATATAAATAAAAATTATATATATATGTGTGTGTAAGCTGGGCTTGGTGGTGCACCCGTGTAATCCTAGCTATCCAGGAGGCTGAGGCAAGAGAATCGCTAAACCCAGAAGGCAGAGGTTTCAGTGAGCTAAGATCGTGTCACTGCACGCCAACCTTGGCTCTGTCTCAAAAAATAAAAAAAAAAAAGTATACTTTTATAAACTCTTTGCTTGAAGGGTTAAATGCATAGGAGGAAGCGGCGCATAGACTTCCTTGGCGCCTACCCCACCCTCCCTTTCTATGTTGTGTCCATACCAAATTTTGTGATTTATCACTAAGTACAAATTATTAGTTAAGTGCTATAAAGATTCTTTTGAAATACCTTTTGGGAATGATATAGAATTTATTTTAAGACCATAAAACTAGACAACTGGCGTTTCTTTATTGCTTGCTTTTGAACTCATATTACTATTGGAGTTCTCAATTAGGCAGTTTGGGAATGAAAATTTCTAAATCTTGGGCTAAAGCCTGTTTTGGTAACAGCTTTATAGTCCTTATTTGAATTACATTAGTAGGCATGTGTACAATCTGTAACTTCTGAGATATTTGGCCCTTGAGACTTGCAGCGGCATTAAAAATATGACAGCTTCTAGGCTCTTGGTACTTATATACTTTTCTCTCTCTCTCTCTCTTTTGACAAGGCTGCTAAGAAAACACTGCAGTCTTCGGGTAGTTCACCTGTTCTCTTTACTGTGCAAGGTTCATAAAGGCAGGCACCATACCTGTCATGTTTGTCACTATATCTCCCATGCCAACCACAGTGTAATCCACATAATGAGCATTTCAAAGGCACAACATTTGGTAAAGAGATATGAATGAAGGTCTTACACGGAAGCAGTGGGGAACAGTAGAACCAGCTTAAGCATTAGATCTGGGTTCAAATTCCAGTTTTACTCATTATGTGATCTACAGCAAGTTGCTTGACAAACTTTAATTTTTACTGTTTTGTAAAATGGGAATAATACCTATTATATAAGGATTATAAGAATCTATAATCATTTATTAAAACTAGGGAGTGTTTAGTGTTTTCCTGGTACTGTGTTTCAAAATATGGGCTTTAAAAATTGAGTGAAATACAATTCCTGCCCTTAATAAATTTCCACATACGATAGTAAGGCAAGTCAAAAAATATTACGGAAATTTTATGGGTTTTCAAGGTCGGCAGGGATGATGTGTTTGAGGGAATTAGAAAAGGAGGTGGTATATGAAAAAGCCCTTAAGGGATATTTAGGATCTCAACAGTTTAAATGGGTAGGCATATCCAAGGTAAACAAAGAGAACATAAGCAGGAAGGTAAAAAGGTACTGAGTGTGACTGAAAAAGGGCCAGTTACTCCTGGTTGAACTGTAAGGTTCACACAGGAAAGTACAGATACGTCAGAAATGTATGATGGGGCCATATTAGTGGTGACAGGTTCTTTCTTTAATCCAGTAGACAGTGAGAAACGCTGATTTGGGTCTATGGCATAATAGGAAGTAGTATGCCACATGCTGCGTGTGGGAGTTGTGCAGGAGAGATTGGAAAGTGCATGTGTCTAAGACTGGGAAGACCAGTTTGGAGAGGCTATTGCACTGTTTTAAGTAAGAGATAATAAAGCCCTGCACCAGGTGGGGAGCAGAAGGAACGCAGAGAAGACGCAGGAGAGGCACATTTCAGAGAGAATCCAGCATGAAATGGATGTCCCACACAAGACAGAGAGATGCAGGTAACCGGAGCCATTTACACTAACGGGTAAATCTCGGGAAACCGCTGGTTTAGGCTACCGGCCAGTTATAGGTTTGAGGTGCTCGTCGCTGCCACCTTCCCTTTTTTATACTCCTCTTTTTTTCATGGCCGCCTCCACTTCTCTCCATCTCTCCCGCGCTAGTAACTGAGCTTTCAGTCATCGACCTGACCCTGCGTTTTCCCTCACGCTCCAATTCTGCTTCCTATAACTGCCTCCCACTGTACTCTCACAGTCAGGATGACCACGGGTCAGGCCCTGGGGCTGTGGGACACTCCACCCGCCAGGTCCCCTATCGCCTTCGCCTAGGCAGCTGCCATGCTTGCGCCCCCACGGCTCTAGGGCCAATAGGCAGGCCCTACTGCTGGGACTCGAACGGCTATTGGTTGGCCGAGCCGTGGTGAGAGATGGTGCGGTGCCTGTTCTTGGCCCTGCAGAGAGCTGTGGGCGGTTGTTAAGGCGACCGTTCGTGACGTAGCGCCGTCAGGCCGAGCAGCCCCCAGGCGATTGGCTAGACAATCGAACGATCCTCTTTTATTGGTCGAAGGCTCGTCCGGCTCCACGCGTGCGTAAGGCTAGGGTTCCTTCCGCTCCGTGTCTCCGTTGACTGGAGACGGGCGGAGCACCGGTGCCGGGGTTCGGTGGCCTCTAGTGAGATCTGGAGGTGAGGCGGGTGGTGGCCAAGAAGCGGGGCCGGGGCGGCGGGGAGCTGGGCGAGATGAGTGGGAGTGGGGTTTGGGCTATTTTGGTGGCAATTCTGGAGCTTCCCTCGGCCCTGGGAAGTGGCTGCCGGCAGCTCCTGCGGACCTGGAGGGTGCTGCGGTTGCACTTTGTGGTGTGGCGGCCCGGACCCGCGGGGACTGCAAGGAATGTCCTTGAGGCCCGGCAGGCCGAGCGGCGACCGGCACCAGTGTCGGAGGAACCCAGGGTCCCGAACTGGGCTTGAGAGGCGGGCGGCGGTCTGGCCTCTTGGTGACTGCGGTCATCATCTGTGGACCCGCGGGGCGTAGCCGCGTTCATCGGCCCTGTTCAGAGTAAGCAGTGCTGGCTGCATGGTCGCGATAATCGGGGCGGAAAGGGTGTCAGGCAGGGTGACCTCGGAGACCCCTGGATTCGAGAAATACTAGGGGTCTGTGGGGCTTCTGGGTTGTCAGCTCGCAGGGCAGACGGGAGAAGCGCGGCTGCTGGATCCGGGCATTCACGCCCAGGAGCTGCTGTTCGTTCGCGCCTTTCTTTTACGTGACGGGAAAGATCTCTGTAAATGCTGCTGACTAACTTAGAGCCATAAAGAACCGTGGATTGGTGTAGATGTGTCCGGTTATTTACAGGAGAACGGCTTGAGAGGATGCGGAACCCAACGTGGGGATTCGCACAAGGACTCAAAAGATTCTTCTTTTTTTTTTTTTTTTTTTTTGATAAGGGGCGTAGTCTCTTTGGTGCTGATGTTGTTTTAGGAAAAATGTACCTTGTAGAAAGAAATATAGAAGAGTTAATTTCTGCAGTAGGAGGAGGTCGATGTACTCCATTCTTAAGTAGTCGTTTGAAATATTTCAGGATTTGAGGATATGCCTTCTTAGACATGGTCCTGCAGAGTCGTAGGAAACATTTATTTCTGGGCTATACTAAATGTGCATGATTTCGGCGTCCCACAAGGTAGAGAATGTACTTTTTGTTTACTTATGAATTTATTTTCGTCTCCATGCAATGAAAGGCATTTTGCAATTTAGAGATAATCTAGCAAAGGCCTGGACAGTACTTTGGGCATAGACTGGATTTTGCAGGCCTGCTTTGTGGTGTTCTTCCAGAACTTATGATAAACTTGGTGGTCAAGACAAATGGGAATTAGTAACATGAAGGTTAAACAAAATTGCACATAGGTTACAGCATTAACATGAAAATTGTCAGGTGTTTGGGATAAACATTTCAAGATAAGTCTGTGAGTATGCCTAGCATCCACACACTCTTTGTATTATTCCTTTATGGTCTAGTTTCTAGACCATAGATAGCCACATTATGGAATCACGTGGTCTACTTAGGTTGACCCATGTGAAATTGCCAGTATTTAAAATTCAGCTAACCTACAAAAATAGCAGTTTCGTATGATTCCATTTAATACTTACCTTTGTCAGAGAACTTTGGAGCTCTAGCTTCGTAAGTGAATGAAGAGAAGAGATATGACTTAAAAACAGCATGTAATAGAATGTGAGCTAATTGGGTATAGAATCCAGGTTTCCCGATTGCCAGTGCAAGATTTTTTTTTTTTTTTTCTTTCTTTCTGGAATACCAGCTTGAACAGCAGAATGCTAGATCCTGTTGGGATTGAAAATGACTGCCATATAAGACGCAGTTCTTGCCTTCAAAGAGACAAAATGTACACATTTAATTAATTTGAGAACACTATAAGATAGTATATAATCAAATACTGGAATGTCAATGCAGGCGGAGTGCTGAGTAGGAGGAAGTAGGATGCCGAAACATCCTTTTCTGCAGTTGGTCGTGGTAGGTGGTTTCTGTAGCAGATTGGATTGACATTTAAGCATTATCCATTCTTTTAAAGAATCTGTAAAACGTTTGCAGCATACTTTTTAGTCTGAATAAGTAAGGCATACCTTGCCTATTTGTTTTGTTTATTTAAGTGAAATTAATTTTTATTGCAGTGTTGCATAAATACTGTCAACTCAATTTGCAGGAGCTATCCTGTAGCCTGCTTGTTCCATTTGCAACTGCTGATGAAGGTGGAAGATTGGATTCTATGGCATGTAAATGCTTTGCATAATCACAGGGCAATGGGGAGGATGTTCATGAGAAATGAGATTGTTTATAATTATGGTTGCTTTTGACACACCCTTATAAGATTGCTCAGTTTGTTTCCAAATAGGTGGGGTTTTCTGTGTTTAGGGATGGCTGACAGGGTCATGTGTAATTTTTTTCCTTGAATATGCAAAGATGACTTTACACCTAGGAAAAAAGTCCCAGAATTACAATGCCACCATAAAATCTTTTGAGGGAATACATAATGTGTCTAATGTATAATTATGGGTTTATGATGTTAAACCAATTTGTTCACAAGTTAGTGTTCCTACAGGGTTGCAGCTAAGATTTTAATTCAAATGAATTAACTTTTTAATAATAATGAATCTGATTGACATAATGAGGAAAAATCTGAGCTGAAGTGTTTTTTTGCAGGGAAAGAGGGTTAGAAATAATTTTGACCTAATTTTGAAACACATAGTTAATTTACTTTCTGGAACTTCGATGCTAGTTGATCCTGTAGAACAATTGGTAGAGTTGTGTTTTAAATGTAAGAAAGAAATTGTGTGATAGAATACCATCATGAAAATCTAGCCTTTTACTTTTAGTGAGTCTTTTGGTTATAATTAAGTAGGGTTCTTATCTAAGATTTGATTAAAGATTTCCAATATTTTAAGTCCAAGTACCTGCTAATTTAATAGAAAGTATTTTGTTGCTGTTGTACATTTTCCAGGATAGTTCCAAGTTGACTGTCTCTAATCTGAAGATCTGAAATCTGAAATGCTCCAAAATCTGAAATTTCTTGAGCACCAACCTGACATTCAAAGGAAATGCTCATTGCAGCCTTTGGAATTTGGATTTTGGATTTTGGATTAGGGGTGCTAAGCTAGTAAATGTAATGCAGATATTACAAAATTCGAAAACATCCCAAATCTGAAACGCTTCTCGTCCCAAGCATTTTGAATAAGGGATACTCAACCTGTATGTAAAATGTTTCTCCTTCCCATACCCCATTAATATGTTCCCTGAATGCTCTACATTTAGCCTTAAACTAGAGGGCATGGGTTACATCCATATCTAGGTGCCTTTAAAAAAAGTCATCTTTAGGTCTGTTTCAAGATGTGTCATAAAACACATGCTACTATAGTTTAAGAATTTAAGCCAGCATTTGTTGAGCAATGCTATGTGTGAGTGCAAGGTGCTGGAGGGTAAATTGATGAATCAGACTCAGGGTGGAAGGTTGAAAAAGCATGAGTAAACACAGGCAGGTACACGCCACATTTATATTCCTTTAGGTACCTACAGCTTTTTAAAACTGTGACCCACAGTAGGAAATACATGTTAATTTAAAAGCCAGACACACACTTACGTATGTATAGTTTCTTGAAACCTAGTTTTAAGAAATAATACCTACCCATACTACCTGGCTTACCCAACAGCTATTTTTTATAATATTGTTTTCTATTTAATTTTATTTAAAAATGTTTGTTCTGGCTGGGCGCGGTGGCTCACGCCTGTAATCCCAGCACTTTGGGAGGCCGAGGCGGGCGGATCACAAGATCAGGAGATCGAGACCACGGTGAAACCCCGTCTCTACTAAAAATACAAAAGATTAGCCGGGCGCGGTGGCAGGCGCCTGTAGTCCCAGCTACCCGGGAGGCTGAGGCAGGAGAATGGCTTGAACCCAGGAGGCGGAGCTTGCAGTGAGCCGAGATCGCGCCACTGCACTCCAGCCTGGTGGACAGAGCGGGACTCCGTCTCAAAAAAAAAAAAAAAAATGTTTGTTCTTATTGATGAAATTGATGTCATGATCTAATTGATCCAGTTGTTGTGGATCAACGGTTTGAAAACTATTCAGCTAGTGGTGTAGTATGTCTGAAATGTAGAGAACATGGAGTGATGCAGTGAGAGATGACACTTGATATTTGCTTTGGTTCCTTAAAGCTACTCTTCTTTTTTTTCTGTCTTTCCCCTAACCCTTTATAAATAGATAAGTGCTTTGTTTCACTTACTTGATTGCCTTTTTATAGTCTGTCTTCAACAGATGAATCACTTTCTTAGTTATTACTAAATGTGAGATTCATTTGAATTCTTGCTAGAGTGGCAGTTAATGAGCTTACTTTTTAAGTCTTTTTGGTTGATTTTTGCAGGTTACTAATATGCTTTATCACAGGCATTAATTTTAGTGAAAGAAGTAAGACTTGCAGGTTTATTTGTGGAGACCAATGGTAATACAAGATTTTTTTCAAAATCAGAATATCAGAATTACTATTTAGCAAACAGGAAATTTAGTCATGGTAGTCACTAGATGAAAATCTTGTATATGTTCTATTGGGAATTTTTTTGAATGCTATATACAGATACTTCAGCCAGTCATCCTCTTCTACTGTTCTAGCTTTTCATTAGTTGTGAAAGTTGGGAGCTTTTCACGTCTAATGCTTTTCTACTGGTCTTCTAGCACTATTGTTGATGATTCTGCTAGAAGAAAAGCAGCCACCACAGCAAAATTCTTACCCTGTTTTATTAATGTAGAAACATCTATCAGAAAAGACTTTTTTTCTGTTGACAGCAATGTTAGGAAGGTTTTATTAAACATCCTTTTGCTAGTGACATTCTGCCATGTTTTATGGAATGAAAAAGTACAAGAGGTCCCTGCCCTTGAGGATCTTATAAACTAACATGATTTATAGCAGGACACTCAACAAGTAGATTCTTTGGTGTTTACCTTTTGTGTAATCAGAATGTAGATGATCAAGAAGATACTTAACATGCATTTCATATCTAGGTAATTAGAAAATGTGAATAGCTGTTTCTCACTTGTGTTTTCTGCTTGATTGCTCTTCTACTTGCAAGGCTCAGGTAATAAGGTTGAGCTACTTACCTGGTTTGATCTTAAATGTTTGAATTCATACAAATTTTAAGAAATGGCTGCTTTAAAGTTGGTTGCCAGTGAGTAGTAAAGGATTTATTGTTTGAGTGAAGAAGTAATAACATAGTTCTCTTAATTTTATAATTATTTTCCAGAATTATAAAGAATAGTATCAAATAGTCATATGTATAGGACACTGTGCATACAAAGCAGGGTTTATAGCATACTTTTCCTTAAAATCTTTTCCTAAAACTACAGTGAGCTGTATAGCACACTTTTCCTTAAAATCTTTTCCTAAAAATACAATGAGCTGTATACTAAGTGTTCACACTTGATATTCCTTCCAGGATCCACGGATTCTGTATCTACAATGTTGTCAAGACTTTTTCGAATGCATGGCCTCTTTGTGGCCTCCCATCCCTGGGAAGTCATAGTGGGGACAGTGACACTGACCATCTGCATGATGTCCATGAACATGTTTACTGGTAACAGTAAGATCTGTGGTTGGAATTATGAATGTCCAAAGTTTGAAGAGGTTAGTGAAGTTAATTTGATATTGACTAAAGTAAATTACATTTTCAATTTCTAAAGAGCCCTTAAGCCCTTATATGGGACCACATAATTTTTAAAAGTTATGAGTAAAACCTTTTTTTTTTTTTTTTTTTTTTGAGAGGGTGTCTCCCTCTGTCGCCCAGGCTGGAGTTCAGTGGCACGATCTGGGCTCACTGCAAGCTCCGCCTCCTGGGTTCACGCCATTCTCCTGCCTCAGCCTCCCGAGTAGCTGGGATTACAGGCGCCTGCCACCACACCCGGCTAATTTTTTGTATTTTTAATAGAGACGAGGTTTCACTGTGTTAGCCAGGATGGTCTCGATCTCCTGACCTCATGATCCACCCGCCTTGGCCTCCCAAAGTGCTGGGATTACAGGCGTGAGCCACTGCGCTCGGCCGAGTAGAATCTTTAGTATGTAGGAACTTACCTCAAATTTCTGTTTATATGGAATGCACTGGAAATACAATATTTTGCTTTCTCTTCACAAATGAGTGTAATTGACTTTATTTGAGAAATACATCTTTTATAAGTAACTAATAGTCAAAAATGAGTGTGGGCCAGGTGTAGTGACTCATGCCTGTAATCCCAACACTTTTGGCGGCCAAAGCAGGAGAATTGTTTGAGCCCAGGAGTTCAAGACCAGCCTGGGCAACCCGGGCAATAGTAAGACCCAGTCTTTAAAAAAATTAAAGGCTGGGCGCGGTGGCTCACACCTGTAATCCCAGCACTTTGGGAGGCCAAGGCAGGTGGATCACGAGGTCAGGAGATCAAGACCATCCTGGCTAACACGGTGAAACCCATGTCGCTACTAAAAAATACAAAAAGTTAGCCGTACATGGTGGCGGGCGCCTGTAATCCCAGCTACTCAAGAGGCTGAGGCAGGAGAATGGCGTGAACCAGGGAGGCGGAGCTTGCAGTAAGCCAAGATCGCACCACTGCACTCCAGCCTGGGCAACAGAGCAAGACTCCATCTCAAAAACAAAAACAAAAAACTTAAAAAATTATCTGGATGTAGTAGCATGCACCTGTAGTCCTGCTACTTTGGAGGCCATGGCAGGAGGATCCCTTGAACCTGGGAGGTTGAGGCTGCAGTGAGCTGTGATTGCAGCACTGTACTCCAGCCTGGGTAACAGCATGTAACCCTGTCTCAAAAAAAAAATTGCAGTGATGTATTGGCTTACCACAGTGGTTTGATTAAAAGTTGGATTTAATTTTTGGTATGCATGTTTGATATTTTTATTGGACTTATAGTGTGCTTACATTTATGTTCTCATGACAATATATAAATGAATTGCACATGCAAAATAAAAATTATTAGTTTTGATTTCTTATTTTAAAAGTCAGAGCTATTGGAATTTCCTTTTCTTTCTCTCCTATTAGGATGTTTTGAGCAGTGACATTATAATTCTGACAATAACACGATGCATAGCAATCCTGTATATTTACTTCCAGTTCCAGAATTTACGTCAACTTGGATCAAAATATATTTTGGGTAATAGTTTTACATGTTTAACTTCTGGTGTCATTAAATTTTTGATGTGCTGTAGAAATAAACCTGTTCATTCAAATCATGTATTTGGAAATATGTGTGTTGCTGAAAGTGTGCTGCATGCATTTAATAGTTTCCTTATTATTGGCAATTAGACATTCTGAAATTTGAGACCTTAATAATTTGGAGAAAACTAGTATTATCTCAGAATACTGTTTGAGACTGTTATTATTTGTGTAGTAAAGGATAAAGGTTTTTCAGTATTGAATTTTTGTCATTTTAGGTATTGCTGGCCTCTTCACAATTTTCTCAAGCTTTGTATTCAGTACAGTTGTCATTCACTTCTTAGACAAAGAATTGACAGGCTTGAAGTAAGTATTTAAAACCTAAATATACTTTCTGTCAACATACATTTTTAAAAACTTTTCTTCTCCATGCTGCAAAGGCACATTTTCAAAAGTTAAGAAAATAAGGGGAATTTTTTTGTATAATTTTACTATTAGCTAATTTTCATAACTAGTAACATTTTGGCATATATCCTTTTCTACTGTTTTTATACTTAAAGAAAATATCTGACATCATATATATTGTTTTATAATTTCTTTATGCATAATAATTTATCAACATCTTTCCCTGTCCCTTTTTTTTTGAGACGGAGTTTTGCTCTTGTCACCCAGTCTGGAGTGTAATGGCACGATCCTCGCTCACTGCAACCTCCACCTCCTGGGTTCAAGCAGTTCTCCTGCCTCAGCCTCCTGAGTAGCTGGGATTACAGGCACCTGCCACCATGCCCATCTAATTTTTGTATTTTTAGTAGAGACTGTTTTTCGCCATGTTGGTCAGGCTGGTCTCCAACTCCTGACCTCAAGTGATCTGTCTGCCTTGGCCTCCCAAAGTGCTAGGATTATGGACGTGAGCCATTGTGCCCGGCCTCCATGTCCTTAATGTTAAACTAAATTGTTTGTAACGGCTGTATGTATTCTCTTCTGTCTAAACATCTTGTAGTTTATTAATCATCTAATGTTGGACTGTTAGGTTATTTAATTTTTTTCATTAATAACAACTCTGTGATGAATGTTTTTGTAACTACATTTTTGTTCATATTCATAATCATTTTCTTCAGATACATTCCTAGGAGTGAGACAGTGGTTTTTTTTTTTTTTTTTTTTTTTTTTTTGAGACGGAGTCTTGCTCTGCCGCCCAGGCTGGAGTGCAGTGGCCGGCTCTCAGCTCACTGCAAGCTCCGCCTCCCGGGTTCACGCCATTCTCCTGTCTCAGCCTCCCGAGTAGCTGGGACTACAGGCGCCCGCCTCGTCGCCCGCCTAGTTTTTTGTATTTTTAGTAGAGACGGGGTTTCACCGTATTAGCCAGGATGGTCTCGATCTCCTGACCTCATGATCCGCCCGTCTCGGCCTCCCAAAGTGCTGGGATTTCAGGCTTGAGCCACCGCGCCCGGCCAAGACAGTGGTTTTACTTTTTTTTTTTTAAGAGCTTTTTAGTGCTATCATTGCCAATTTAGTTTCCAGAGAGTTTGTTTAGTTTATCCTTCCACAGGTAGTGATTAATGAAAATTTTTATATATTCCACTTTTTTTCCCTAATGGTAATCCAAGGAGGTACTTTTTACCAAGGATGATCTTTTGATACAAAATTATCAAAAGGTGTTTAAATGTAAATATACTTAAATTTTAACATTAAAAATATTTTTAACAAATATTTTGAGCAACTGTTATGTTTAGCTTTGAGGATGCCGAAGAAATATAGGGTATACCTTTTTGTCTGCAGAAAGGTACACATACTACAGGATCATACAATATAGAGGGGGAAAGTTTTTTTCTAAGAAGAATTTTTTTTAAATCATACTTTTTCTCATTAAATTTATCTGATGATTTTGTTCTTTTCCAGTGAAGCTTTGCCTTTTTTTCTCCTTCTGATTGACCTTTCCAGAGCAAGTGCATTAGCAAAGTTTGCCCTCAGTTCCAACTCACAGGTAAGTATTATATAAGATAGGAATGTGAATAGTATTCCTTTTTTCAGTTTACATTAATAGGAAGGATTAATAGAGTTTCTTCATAGTTCAAGATTTAAGAATTGCACAGAGTTTTAAGTTTAATTCTCAAGTCCCAAGACGGGTCTCCATAAGTGCCCCAGGAACAGTCCCCTCTATCTAACAACTCAATTATGATTCTGTAGCTACTGGAATTTGGAATTGCCTCCATTTTTCTTTTTGAAAGTTTTCAGAAATTATGGTAAAAATTTTTGGGTAAATAAGAGTGTTTTCCTAGTGAAACACATCAGAGAGCAGAACAGGATCTAATGGACGAGAACCCCAGGGTTGGTTGATTGATTGATTGATTTGAGATGTAGTCTCACTCTGTCGCCCAGGCTGGAGTGCAGTGGCGAGATCTTGGCTCACTGCAACCTTCTCCTCCTGGCTTCAAGGGATTCTTCTGCCTCAGCCACCCGAGTAGCTGGGATTACAGGTGTGCACCACCATCCCCGGCTAATTTTTGTGTTTTTAGTAGAGACGGAGTTTTGCCATGTTGGCCGGGCTGGTCTTTAATTCCTGACCTCAAGTGATCCACCCACCTCGGCCTCCCGAAGTGCTGGGATTACAGATGTGAGCCACCGTGCCTGGTCAGACTTATTTTTAAATCCCTTAAATTAACACTGGCGTTATTTCCTATTTTAAGTTTCTTCTTAATGTTCATTAGTCACTTTGAAGAACCTAACCTTTTTAACAATATTATATCAGAGCATCTTGAGTATAAAATAGTACGCAATTCTGCCCTGATTATTTATTGATAATGTGTATGATCATTTGAACATGTTAACAAGGAAATGAGTTTGGTTTTATTAATACTAATATGATCTCATAAAAAATTTGCAACTAAGCTTCTGCCATGGTAGGCAAAAATATAGAATGTTGTAGGATTTAATTATGTGGGATTTAAATGACAGAGTTAATGCACGACCTCAAAGGAATATTCCTAAGAAATATCTTATTCAGTGGAAAGGGAATCAGGGCACTATACGTTCTTTTTTAAAAATTTGGCTGGGCGCAGTGGCTCACCCCTGTAATCCCAGCACTTCGGGAGGCTGAGGCAGGCAGATCACCTGAGGTCAGGAGTTCGAGATCAGCCTGGTCAATGTGGTGAAACCCTGTCTCTACTAAAAATACAAAAATGAGCTGGGCATGGTGGTGGGTGCCTGTAATCCCAGCTACTCGGGAGGCTGAGGCAGGAGAATCGCTTGGACCCACGAGGCGGAGGTTGCAGTGAACCAAGATCGAGCCATTGCACGTTGCACTCCAGCCTGGGAAACAAAGTGAGACTCCATTTCAAAACAGAAAAAAAAAATTCATTTTTAAATCCGTCATATTACCATTATACTTTCTATCTTGAATACCTGTTAGTTTTATCATATTGTATATTTTACTCTTTGAATAGTAATTTGATATTAATATGAGCCATAGGATGCTCTAACATTTAGAAAAGTTATTTTGTCCCTTGCCCTCATTGATATGTTTGATCTGTTTTAGGATGAAGTAAGGGAAAATATTGCTCGTGGAATGGCAATTTTAGGTCCAACGTTTACCCTCGATGCTCTTGTTGAATGTCTTGTGATTGGAGTTGGTACCATGTCAGGTTTGTAGGCAATTTTTGCCATATTTTAAAATAGGTATGTCACTAAAGAGGAAAAAGAACATCTTGGATTTGTATTATTTATTGTTAAATTCTGACTTTTAAATTACTCTTAAAATTTTTTATTATATTTGTGATATTTTTGTTCATTTGCTTTCTTTTGTTTGGTTTTTTAACCAACATTACGTTCCAAGGTTGGTCTGCAAGACACCTTCTAGGCCCTGCTATTACTTAGACTCAAGTGGTGACTTGGTTTTTTGTGTTTTAATTATCTGTATGGAGAAAAGAGTCAGGAATTGGACAGATCTGAGTAAGATTCACCTAATAAGGTGATTGGAAATATTTAATCCAATAGTAAGCAGTACATCTCAACAAGCACCCAGCATTAGCTTCAACACGTTTCTTCATTCTTAATTTGGATAGTAGAGAATTAGATATTAATATCAAACATAGGACTTCATTATGTAGAATAAAAATTACAGCCTGGCATGGAAATTTGCCAGAAGAAATATATTATGCTGTGTGAAGGTCTCCTAATCATTAGGACTATATTTTATGGCTTTCTCATAAAGACCATACTTAGTTAACTACTGTGTATTTCCTGGTACCTTAGAGCCCTCAATGAGATGCCTCATTCTTTCAGAAGTAAATTATCTAACTTTTAAGGGTGTAAATTATTGTCGTTAGTTTAGGCCTTTTCAGTGGATAGTATTTTAAAAATGTAATATTGCTTCTAACTTTCTGAGAGTAAATTATTATTTAGTTATTTCTTCTTTTATTCAACAAAGATTTTATTTAGCAGATAAAATATTTTTTAATTTTAAAAATTTACTTACCTTAAAATTTACTTTTGGGAGTACAATTTTATGAGTTTTGATAATGACATAGTCATGTAACCACCACTACACTCAAGAAAAAGTGTTGATAAGGTGAAAATGTACTTGTATGATTTTATTCAAGCAAAAGAATATGTGAGGAGAGAATTTGCCAGGAAGTAATAGTTGGGCCATGAAACCATGGGGTTATTTATTGAAATAATAATGATGTGAAAAGCAGTTGGGCGATGAGTTTTGTCATGATATGGTCAGAGAAGTAGACAAAGGAAGTGATTAGATTTGTGGTTGGAGAAGGCAGTGAGACATTTACAGCTATACAGAAATGGTGTAATTAGAGATTTGGGTTAGGGTAGAAAAGGACAGATTTAACACATAGTAACTTGGAAGTAACCCTTTGAAAAAGCCCGTACAAAAAGTAGAAAGTCTTAGCTTCTTGGATACATGTGGATTGGTGCTGTTTCTTTGTGTATAGAGAGACTTATCTGGGGACACAGTAAGGAAGAATGCCTGGAGAGCATATGGCAACAAGATGAGTGAATATTGTGCAGAGAGAAATAGTAGATAGTCAAGTCATGAAAGCATTGGTCAAGTATGGTTTTGATGGCCTCAAGTTTGTAAAGATATTCAGTTACCATTTAAAATGTAGTTTGATTTATAATGCTTTTGTTATTGTGATTGTGTAGCCTCTTGAATTTCCACATTTGAGGGTAATTGTGGAATTTAAAAAAATACAATATATGCTTGTTCTAGTCAGTCAAATGATATCTTAAAATTTAGGAAATAAAATACAACTTTGAGTTTTTGTGAGCAGTTTTTATAGGACAATTTAAATTTATGTTTCAAAGCATTGTTATGTTTGACATCAGAAATATGTTTTTATTATGCTCAAGTTTATTTGTAAAGTGAGAGAGAAAGATTTGGTGGTAATCTAAGGTCTCTTAGCCTCTATAATTTGGTTGTTTTCTATTTGAGATTACCAAATGATACCTTAAGCATTTTGTAGTGGAATATGTTTGTTAATTTTTAATCTTGAGTTGCCATTTTGTATTATATCATTTTCCAAACAGATCAATGAAATAACCAAAATTATAAGAACTTCAGTAGCCATCATAGAGGTTATATTGAAATTAGAGTTTGTTGGTACACAAAAAATAATTATTTTGATCTTATATCAGGACTGGCATAACTGGCAGGATATTCCACTTATATAAAAAATCCTTGGTTAATTGGCAAATTGCTTTTCTCCTAACAAGTGGGATTAGATCAATAGTGTAACTGGGGTTTTGCTCCATTAGAGTAGCCTGCGCTCTCCTTATTTCATAACAAGGCACTACTGCTTGACAAAAAGGAATTGGAAACACATATGTTTATGTTGTGTATTAAACACTACCATTCTGCCTGGCATTATGATACTGGGGACATGGGAGAAGGCAAGAGCTTTGCCCTTGAGGGACTTAGAGTTCTGTACTTATTCCTGCTGTCCCCTAAGGCTTGGCATCACCTCTGAGTTGCTAATTCTATTTCCAGTAAATGGCAAGGAGCTTAATGTATTGATGTTTTCATGTATTTGTCTACCTGCAGGAAGGCAAATATATCCTTGTGATACATGCAGCATCAAAAATACATACACTTAACTAGTTATATCTTTAATTTTTCTCTAACCAGGGGTTCGTCAGCTTGAAATTATGTGCTGCTTTGGCTGCATGTCAGTTCTTGCCAACTACTTCGTGTTCATGACTTTCTTCCCAGCTTGTGTGTCCTTGGTATTAGAGGTAAGACCAGTTCTTACATATGGCACTAGTAGAAGAGTAGTATTTCTGCTTACATCAGTTTACCTGAACAGAATCAATACCTTCTAATGTCACACTGACTTAATTTGTAGCTTTCTCGGGAAAGCCGCGAGGGTCGTCCAATTTGGCAGCTCAGCCATTTTGCCCGAGTTTTAGAAGAAGAAGAAAATAAGCCAAACCCTGTAACTCAGAGGGTCAAGATGATTATGGTAATGACATAGTTTTCTTCTCCTTTTAGTATCCTCACTTCCAATCTCATTCTTTTTAAGATTTATTATTTTCTACAATTTTTGGCCCATTCAATGATATTGCACCCCCTTCTTCCTTTTTTTCTTAATGTGTTCATTTCTTTGAGGCTCCTGGTCTTTATTAGCCCCTCTCTCCTAAACAAACTTTTTAAGTTCCTCCACCTTATCTCCCTTTGAAAGCCTGTTCTTTGGGATGTTTTCAGTAGTTCAGGGGGGTCACTACTTTATTTAGTTGCATAGCAAACTTGGGGCTTTTTTTTTCATGGTAAGAGGAAGCTATGAGAGATAATGGCTGGTTGTCTGTTTGCTAGGGATAAGACATTTAAGTTCTGTTGATATGCAGAGGACACATTATTTTTAAAATTTTATTTCAGTCTCTAGGCTTGGTTCTTGTTCATGCTCACAGTCGCTGGATAGCTGATCCTTCTCCTCAAAACAGTACAGCAGATACTTCTAAGGTTTCTTTAGGACTGGATGAAAATGTGTCTAAGAGAATTGAACCAAGTGTTTCCCTCTGGCAATTTTATCTCTCTAAGTAAGTTAACTGAAATCTACTTTGTGATATATTAATCATAGTACTCTATGCTAATACAAGTTTAGATTGTATCCTTTACGTTTCTGAATAATATTTTAATTTGCTTTATTTTATTTAGAATGATCAGCATGGATATTGAACAAGTTATTACCCTAAGTTTAGCTCTCCTTCTGGCTGTCAAGTACATCTTCTTTGAACAAGCAGAGACAGAATCTACACTCTCGTTAAAAAACCCTATCACATCTCCTGTAGTGACACAAAAGAAAGTCCCAGACAACTGTTGTAGACGTGAACCTGTGCTGGTCAGAAATAACCAGAAATGTGATTCAATAGAGGAAGAGACAGGGGTAAACCGAGAAAGAAAAGGTAACTTGTTATTCTCTTCACTTTCAGTCCTTCATTGCTTCTTCAAAAAGTAGTCTGTTTTCAAAATTATGTGCCGTGTTGTGAGATTTCTTTTGATCTCTTGAACAGTTGAGGTTATAAAACCCTTGGTGGCTGAAACAGATACCCCAAACAAAGCTACATTTGTAGTTGGTAACTCCTCCTTACTTGATACTTCATCAGTACTGGTGACACAGGAACCTGAAATTGAACTTCCCGGGGAACCTCGGCCTAACGAAGAATGTCTACAGATACTTGGGAATGCAGAGGTGAGGACGATACATAAACTCCAACGTGGCATTTTTCATTACAAAGGAGCTTTTTCAAGGAAGAAAAATCTAGTATCTGCTGAACACTACAGCTAAGTTCTGGGCACCATGTAACATAACTAACAGATACTATCTTCTTTCTTTATTTCCCACAATCTTGAGAGGTAGGTAGAATTATCTGTTTTTTAGATGAGAACGTTGAGGCTCCAGTATGTTTAATTTCCCCGAGTAGTACATCTAGGAAATGGTAAAGCTCATAGCAGGGTCCAAGATTTTCTGACTCCAGAGTCAAAACTCTTTCTAGTTTATTACTGTTTATCATAGAGATGAGCGACTGCTGTATTCTCATAGGTGTGTTGAGGCCTAGAAAGAGTTTAACACAGAGACAAGTTTCAAAGATAGAAGAAAGTTTTTGTTTTATTTTGTAAGCTTGATACCCATGAGGAAGCTTGCTTTTGTTTTTGAGATTTGAACAGGGTCTTCTACCTACATGACCATATCAATCTACTCATGCTTTCATGCATATAATCATGTTCCATCCATGTCTGCTTAATATGGTTAATTCTTTCTTTTAAATATATTTTAATACATTTATTGGTAAAATGTAATTTTTCACCAGTTTTATTGAGGTATACTTGACAAATGAAATTTTATTTTATTATTATTATTATTTTGGGAGACAGAGTGTCACTCTGTCACCCAGGCTGGAGTATAGTGGCACCATCTTGGCTCACTGCAACCTCCACCTCCCAGGTTCAAGTGATTCTTGTGTATCAGCTGGGATCCCGAGTAACTGGGATTACAGGCATGTGCCACCATGTCTGGCTAGTTTTTGTATTTGTAGCAGACATGGGGTTTCACCATGTTGGCCAGGCTGGTCTCAAACTCCTGGCCTCAAGTGGTCTGCCTGCCATGGCCTCCCAAAGTGCTGGGATTACAGGCATGAGCCACTGCACACCCGGCCTACATTCTTTAATCATATACTTTTTAGCTGAACTTAGTCATTGTTCTTTAAACACAGTTCCCAACTCTGGGTTTCTATTGTTTTTGTCATCTGACGTGCCTCCCCATCTCCAGGTGCTCACACCTTCAGGGCAAATGCTAGCACCTATGAAATCTATCTCAATTCTGCCAAACAGAAGTAACCTTTCTTTTCTGAAGCATCCTTTATATAGAGACTGCATTTTTAATGGCAGTTGTACTTTGTTGCTTATATCATATTTAGATGAATATCTCCATTATTAGAAATCAGGCTCTTAGAAGGCTAAGTCCATGTCTTGAGAAGGCTTTGGATTTCATAGGTGCTCAGTAAACTTTAAGAGAATGAATGAATTTGCACTGACAATACATAAACCAGCTAATGTTTATCTTACTATTCTTTTGAAAAATTAGACTAATATTAGTGTTTGCAGAGATCCTTGAATAAACCCACAGGTAGTAGTCACAAAAGTGAATTACTGGTGCCAGTTTTGTGGAGAGTGGTGATTGTGAATGTGTGTATATATGTGTGTATGCATATGTTTGTATATCACCACCACAAGCAGAGTCAAGAGACAGCTAATAAACTAAGAGAAAATATTGGCAATTTATATTTAAAGGCTAAAGGGCTAATCTGTAATATATAAAGAGCTCCTGCAAATTGATGAGACTAAATTTTTATCTCATTTTTTAAAAGCAGATAATATAATCAGTCTATTGTCAGGAAAAATTACATATGGCTCTTAAAAAGTGAGAAGGTGATTAACTTCATCCTAAGAGAAATGCAAATTAAAATTATACTTGAGATATTTTCACTCATCAGATTGGCAATAATCCCAAAGTTTAATAACACTCTCTATTGAGGTTGTCGGGAGAAGTCTTTTCTGGTTTTTTTTTTTTGTTGTTGTTTGTTGTTTGTTTCTTTTGAGAAGGAGTTTTGCTGTTGTTGCCCAGGCTGGAGTGCAACGGCGTGATCTTGGCTCACCGCAACCTCTGCCTCCCAGGTTCAATTGATTCTCCTGTCTCAGCCTCCCAAGTAGATGGGGTTACAGGCATGCGCCACCATGCCTGGCTAATTTTTTTTTTTAGTAGAGACGGGTTTCTCCATGTTTGTCAGGCTGGTCTCGAACCTCTGACCTCAGGTGATCTGCCCGTCTTGGCCTCCCAAGGTGCTGGGATTATAGGCATGAGCCACTGCCCCCAACCTGGAAAGGTCTTTTCTTACGTTTGGTGAGAAGGCATTGGACAGTGTTAATTCAAATTAATAAATTTGTAAAAAGTATAAACATTTATAAGATTATAAATGTTCATACCCTTTGGCCCAACACTTGTGTGAATTTATACCCATATATGTGCGTGTGTGTATGTGTGGTGTGTGTGTATATATATGTGTGTGTGTGTGTGTGTGTGTATTTATAATCATGCATAAAAATCTCTGGATGGATACACAATAAAACAGTGGTACCTATTTATGTGTAGGTAGCAAAGAACTGGGCAGATGGTAGACAGAGATGGGATGAAGACTTTTTGTTATATCTCTTTTAATATTTAGTTTTTAAACCATGTGCATATCTTGCCTGTTCAGGATATTATAGAAAGTTTACTAGAGTTTAAACAATAGCGGTTACATCTGACACACACTTGAAACCTTGCTAAATTCACATTTATTTTTCTTTTTATGGTGTATTAGCGCAAGCCTGTCTTTGTATTGTAAAATCTAATGATATGGTATTTATGTTTGTTTGGCATTTTTGTATTAAAATGAATTGTTATTTTGCGGAGGTATCTTTTTTTTTTTTTTTTTTTTTTTTTTTGATATGGAGTCTTACTCTGTCGCCCAGGCTGGAGTGCAGTGGCCGGATCTCAGCTCACTGCAAGCTCCGCCTCCCGGGTTTACGCCATTCTCCTGCCTCAGCCTCCCGAGTAGCTGGGACTACAGGCGCCCGCCACCTCGCCCGGCTAGTTTTTTGTATTTTTTAGTAGAGACGGGGTTTCACCGTGTTAGCCAGGATGGTCTCGATCTCCTGACCTCGTGATCCGCCCGTCTCGACTTCCCAAAGTGCTGGGATTACAGGCTTGAGCCACCGCGCCCGGCCCCGGAGGTATCTTTTATTTAAAAACTACAGTGATTTAATTTAAAAATTACATTATTTAACTTAGCATTGTTTATTAAATGGTTTATAACATGAAATACAGTCCTTCAAGCCTTCTGTTTCATCTCTCTCTCTAACCCCAATTTCATTTTTTTCTCCATTTCTTTAGAAAGGTGCAAAATTCCTTAGTGATGCTGAGATCATCCAGTTAGTGAATGCTAAGCATATCCCAGCCTACAAGTTGGAAACTCTGATGGAAACTCATGAGCGTGGTGTATCTATTCGCCGACAGTTACTTTCCAAAAAGCTTTCAGAACCTTCTTCTCTGGTACCTACCTTACAGGGATTATAATTACTCCTTGGTATGTTGTTTTCTTGATTAAGAGAAGTTTGCTTTGTATGTTTTTAATTTTTTTCTTTTCTTGATTAGTTTCATGTATGTACATAGTTTTATAAAACATTTTCCTTTTAAATCATTTTACCCTAATTTTTTATTCTGCTTATGATGTAGGTCATAGAAATTAAAAATATTTTTCCTGTTTTTATAGTCATTACTCAAAGATTTTAGTATTTTAAACACTTTTTAAAGGTAAATTAAAAATTTTGTTTAAAAAGAATACATACAGGCCGGGCGCGGTGGCTCAAGCCTGTAATCCCAGCACTTTGGGAGGCCGAGACGGGCGGATCACGAGGTCAGGAGATCGAGACCATCCTGGCTAACACGGTGAAACCCCGTCTCTACTAAAAAATACAAAAAACTAGCTGGGCGAGGTGGCGGGCGCCTGTAGTCCCAGCTACTCGGGAGGTTGAGGCAGGAGAATGGCGTAAACCCGGGAGGCGGAGCTTGCAGTGAGCTGAGATCCGGCCACTGCACTCCAGCCTGGGCGACAGAGCGAGACTCCGTCTCAAAAAAAAAAAAAAAAAGAATACGTACATACTAAAGGATTATGTTTGAAGATAGTTTATTAATGACAAGTTGAGATGAGTTTTTGTGCATTTTACTATATAGATTTTCATTTGGTGCCTGACTTTACCTTGTAGGTGATGGGAGCTTGTTGTGAGAATGTTATTGGATATATGCCCATCCCTGTTGGAGTAGCAGGACCCCTTTGCTTGGATGGAAAAGAATTTCAGGTTCCAATGGCAACAACAGAAGGTTGTCTTGTGGCCAGCACCAATAGAGGCTGCAGAGCAATAGATGTAAGTTGGCATTTATATATTTGCCAGTTTTAAAATACATCATGGGCAAGACAATGAGAAGAGTTTTAAGGACAATTAGTTGATACCTTTTAGGTCAAGCATGAGCATTTTTGGGTAACATGTGCTTGCTTCTCTAACATATACTGTGTAGCTTGGTGGAGGTGCCAGCAGCCGAGTCCTTGCAGATGGGATGACTCGTGGCCCAGTTGTGCGTCTTCCACGTGCTTGTGACTCTGCAGAAGT
>NW_022143448.1:0-23288 GCF_007565055.1 Rhinopithecus roxellana
CCCGCAGGGGCTCTGAGAGTCCCGTGAGGCCCGGATTCCAGACCATCCTCCGGTGCGCACGAGTAACCGAAAGTGCAGTGCGCTCCTCCACGCCTGACCATACGTCTTCCTACCAGCTGTAATTTCACGTAAATGATTTCTCAAGATATTCCATGCACACTGAAAGGCACGATACAGCACAGAGCCAGGGACACGTGGAAAGAAACGAGCCTCGGCAGCACCCGGGAGGCCGCTCCCTCCTGGGACTCAGCGCGCTGGCCTTCCTTTCTCACTGTGCACGGTGCCAGGTGTGCGACCCGGCGGCCTCACGCTCACTTGTGTCTCTGCTAACCCTGTGGTGATGGCCCAGGCGGTCCCAGCCCGTCCCCTCAGCCTCAGCTCGGTGTCTCAGCCGCCGTCTCAGGGCGTCTCCAGCATCTTCCTCACCAGCTGCTTCCAGTTCCAGGAAACCTGCTCCTCCTCTCGGCTTTCCTGGGCCGTGGCCAGTGTCCTGTGGGTTCCTGTTCTTCCAGAACGTGAGCATCGAGCCAGGAGCCAAGCCCCCCGCTGTGGCTCAGGTGCAGCTGCGGGGATCAGTTTCCACCAGTGAGGGGCATGAAAAGGCCACGTGAAAATTCTCCCTCCCCAGAGCAAATGGCACCCAGGGCCCCGGATTCCACGCCTCGCGCAGGGTGGAAAGGAGGCACCTGCAACAGCTTCAACCACGAAGATGAAGGCAAGACCTGGGACCATAGCCACAAGGTGGAGAGGCCCAGGGTCTGCTCAGGTCCCGGGACGGCGGGCCCGGCCGCCTGCAGTCTCACCTGTCACTTGTGGATGGCGTGAACCGCTGGCCTCTGGGAGCTCCTCCGTGTGGGGACCTCTTTGTTCTAGAAGCTTAGTCCTTAGCCTAATACCCAGGCTCGGTGACTTGCACTTCCATCCACTCGGATGCTGTATTAGGATCCGGATTACCCGATCCCTGGCTTCGCCTCGTCGCCCACCCAACGCTTTTCCCCTAAGTGACCCTTTGGGTCCTGAGCTCTGACGGTGGGTGAGGCCAAAATGCTGGCTTGCAGATGTTTGGTTTGGCTCTCATCTTTGTCCAGATATGTTTTACAGGCCCTGTCCCCAGGCAGGCATGACGTTTGGACAATAGACACCTGTGGCACTGGACTAAGGCTGCCCAGGGGCAGGGAGCAGGGGAGCTGCACACCTGAGTGTGGCAGCTGTGACTGTCACGGCACTGGCTCTTAGCAGCTGTGCAGCTTTGGGTTAGTGCTGCGACCGGCCATCTGTCAGAAGTGGTTCATAGATAGTTGTTCCTACCTTATAGGACCATGGTGAAGGTTGCAAGAGCTCATCCATGTGAAGATTCTGAAGGGCAGCCACAGGGAGGAGAGGATGGTAAGTGACCGTTTCATCCACCCCTGCCCCGGGTCGTTGACTACTCATGCTTCCCTCACCCTTGCCCCTGCCCACATTAGGCCGCCATCCCTCAGGAGCAGGTGCCTAACCTTCTCGGTGGCATCCGAGGTCCGTGCCCCAAGGCCTCTCTGATCCTTTCTTGCTGCCTTTGGCCTCCGCTCTGCCCCAGCCCAGAAGCCCTGGCATGCTCTGTGGCTGCTCCTCTTGGGCCCTGGGTGTGAGCTACTCTCTGGTGGAAATCGCATCCTCCGTCTAGGGATGATGGACTCACTTTACGACACAGAACTCAAGACACCATCTCCACGGCATCTTTCCCCTGTGACTCTGAGATCTGCATTCTGTTCCCAGAGAGACCTGACTGAATCCTGTGTTTACGGGTTAATTGTTGACTTCTCTGCCGCCCTTTGCGAGGCCCCATGTTCCTGCAGGGCAGGGAATGCCTGCTCGTGTTTCAATGTCTGGGTACCCAGAGAGCGGCCTAGAGTGGGCAGGTGGACACCCACAGCTTGTGGCTACATGGGGTGGCCGGTCCTTGGACTGTTTTTCTTGGGTGCTCCTCAAGAACATTGTGAAGTTACTTTGTCCACGTTTTAACACCGTGGAACTTTACACATTTCTAAATTGACATCTAAGTTTTTTCCAACCGTGTTTAAATAGTTGCAAAGATTTAATTCCCATTATATTGAGACACATATTGATCTTTTAAAGTTAAACTTCTACAATACCTTTAAAATCTATCTTCTGGAATCTAAATACTACAGTAATTTGATACATGCTAGCTATTGTCCACTGAAAAATACATATACAGGCTCCTCTTGACAGCTGGAAGGTTAATATTGTTTTTTTCTTTTAAACATGTGTTTCTGTTTCTCTCCGCAATAGAAATGCACCCCAATGCTATGTAGATATTATGTTTGAAGTTTCTTGTCCATTATCTTACACTTCTCTGCCACAAAAATATGCGTGTAGCTACAATGCAAATAATCGTAAAAGTTTTATGTCCTTAAGGCTCTAATTTTTTGGTATTAATATAATTATCATTAGTGCATAGTTAATAAAAAATACATTGTAAAATTTGATCAATAATTATTAATAATCTTAATAATTATTAAACATGATTAGAAGTATGTTTATTAATGGGATGGATACAGCTTTTGCCTCCTACTTAGTTATATATTTGTGGATAAATATTCCTCATTGCTAGAATGGGATAGTGTTTATCTGCAAACCTACTCCTGTTTTCTGTGTTTATAGATGTAAATACTGAGAAATATAAGTGAATAGAAATGGAAGGAACTTCATTGTATAAACAGCACTCAACGCTTTGATCTCCTTCTGAGTTACACGCCAATGTTCACACGGTGGTCTTTCACCAAAAGGATTTCTGATGATCGATCAGCCCAGGACTCAGGTAGTTGCTCCCTCCACCTTGTTGGATGCAAAGATTCAGAAACCGTCCGTCTTGAAAAAGCTCGTTGTCATGAGCCCCAGCGGCGCTCAGGTCTGTGGATCTGGTGGCACTGTTGCCATTCTCCCGCTGCTACCTGAAGCTCGCTGTCACCCAGAGCCAGTGTGCATGAGACTCGGAGGGGAGGGTAGGCGGGGTATTCACTGTCACCCAAAGCCAGCGTGTGTGAGACTCAGAGGGGCAGATTGGGGGGGGGTCCACTGTCACCCAGAGCCAGCGTGTGCGAGGCTCAGAGGGGAGGGTAGGTGGGGGTTCACAGTCACAGGCACATTCTCAAGCCAACCGGCATGAGGCAGCAGCAGAGGGGACACTGAGGACCTGGGTGCTGAGCACCCCAAGGCCATCCGTGGCACAAACCCTTTGAGAGCTGTGGGCTTTCCTCTGTTGTCCTCTCACTGAAGGGCCCCGGTTTGTCTCACTCCCAAAGACTTGCTTTGTTCCGGAGCTTCGTCGATGGGGTCCTTCACTACTTGCATCCATCAAGCACTTTCGCTGTGCTGACGGGTAACTCTGCTCTGCGGAAACCCCTTCCCTAAAGTGACCCAACCGTGAATGAATGAGAAACCCACAGAACACGGAATCTTGTGAAGATCTTTTGCCAGTCAAAAAAAGTGGCCAGAGGTAACCACCTTTACACATCCTGTAACTCTGCCAGCCCATTCATTCATTCATTCTTTCCTCATCTGTTTATTCCAGAAACATTCACCAACAACTACCATGGGTCAGGCATGCAGCCCTGGGCAAGAATGACAAAGAAAACATCATTCTTATCCTTAAGAGTTCGAAGTCTAGAGGCAGGTGGGTGCAAATGTCTGTAACAGCAGCTTCGTGTCACTGGCAAGACAGTGACAGGTGTGCAGTTCTCAGCTCCACTGGGATGGAAAGGGAGGCTGGATGGCGTTTCCTGCAAAAGACGCTCTCCTGGATGAGCCCTGAAGACCACAAAAGGCATGGGCTAAGGGGGGAGGCTGGAAGTGAAAGGGGGTGCCCACAGACCACAGGTGGCCGCTGTGGTTTGGTTTAGATGAGACGCCAAGTTCAAGGCAGGGGGTGGCCCAGACGAGCCTGGGAGGTCACAATGACAAGTCTGCACCACATGGAAGGGCTTGGAGCTCAACCCGAGGGCAGCGAAGAGTGTGAAGGAGTGGTCCGATCAGACTTGTGACTGACTTTTTGTGTCTATGAACAGGCTAGATTGACATGGTACACGGCACTGAGTCAGAGGATTCCTGATAACGTAATGAGAGGTGGCGGGAGCTGCGGGTGATGGAGGGAGAGGAAAATTAGGGCGGAGTCCGAACTGGCAGGGCGCCATCATCAGGTGATTTGGGGAGAGGCATTAGGGACAGGGAATTACCCGAATGTCTTCAAATATTTAGCTTGGGCAACTCCTTCCAAGAGATTTACAGGCAACACGTGACGCTGATGTCTGCTAGGGATGCCTGGCGATTCCTGCACCCGGTGGGCATGAAGGTGGAGGTGTTGGAGCCTGCTGTGAAGATGGATGTGAATGTGGTCAGCCACCGGGTGGTAATGACGCTGCTGGAATGAATGGCATCACTGAAGGAAGCAGCAAGGAGAGAACTGGGCTGAGGCTTAAATTCAAGGGGTTTCTGGCTCGACAGTGAGTGGAGAGACAGTGAGACCGTCAGCATCTGCTCTGGGAGGTTGGGAAGATGAGGATGGCGAGACTTCCCGGGAGACAGAGTCCTGAGAACTGTGGGTGGAGGAATAGGACTGGGAGGGCTCTAGGGTTGGAGGCTCGTGGTTAAGGAACACAAAGGGGCAGAAGGATTCTGACTCAGACTCCCCCACTTTGTGGTTTCCAGTTGTTTTAAGACGGAAGCGCTCACACGTTTCTGTGCTGAGGACGCAGGGAGCAGGGACTCCTCCATCAGACAGGGAGGGGCGACGGATGGGCACGGCCTCAGGGGGACAGACAGACCTCTGTGGCTGCTTGGGGGCTGTGGTGTGACGGGGAGTGGATAAGACGTGGGATTCTTGGGATGTGGAGCCTGAAGGCGTTGAGGGCTCTTCCTCAGGTAAGAGATGAGTGGGGTGAGGTCAAGGCTGAGGATACAGAGCTGAGAGTCATCAGAATCATCGCGGAGTGTCTGATGTGCTGAGAACCTTTAACATCCATGAAGTGCTGAGAACCTTAACATCCATGAACGAGTGAGTGGTTAAATTTACATTTTTCTGCAGAAAAAACTTTTTGAATCCACCGACCCTAACTGATGACCCTCTGCTTTCCCATTTGTGTGTGTGTGCACGTGTGTGCGTGTGTGCGTGTGTGTATATGTGCATGCTCGTGCGTGTGTGTGAGTATATGTGTGAATGTGTGCATGTCTGTGTGTGAGTGTGCACGTGTGTGTGCATGTGTGGGTGTGCGCATGAGTGTGTATGCACAAGTGTGTGTTTGCCCGTATGTGTGAGTGACCCTTTTTATGACTTCAGTTCATACACGTGTTCTCTATTAACTCCACTTAGCCCATTTTTTGAGAAGTTTGCAATAAAGAAAGTGGTCGGTGAAAGAGCTACAATTTAACCAGCATCATTCATTAACCAGGATCATTTATTAACCAGGCAGAATCCATAGTAGGTTTCAACTCTCATAATTAAACTAAATCGACTCAAGAATTCCTTTGTCTACATTTGGCCTGGTTTCCTGGGTATCTCTTATTCCTGTGAGGCAGAAACCAGACGGTAACTCAATGATGTATTATTTTGGAAATGCATTTTTGTTATGGGCATCAGAGTCACCACTCAAATCAGCAACAGTTTTTTATCAAACAGGCATAGTTTAGACCGTATGGCATCGTGTATGTGGTTTTAGAAAACACAGGTTCAAGCTCTCTCTCCTCTGGATTGAGGTTACAGTCTAATAAATGAACCTTAGTTTAGAAATGACTTGATAGACATCTGGCCAGGTGAATGCACCTGGAATCCTCTCACTGGGAGGAAGGCTAACTGGGGGGGTTGGAGGGATGGTGCAGGAATGTAACACCCCTTCCTAGTTCCTGTCAACTCCTCCACCATCCTGGAGCGACGGGATTTTACTTCTTCCCGGTGAGCGCTTTTGAGGTTTAAAGGGTTTTGTTTAGGTGACTGGTTGGAGGTGACTGGTTGGAGCACAGCAGAAGAGTCATTGCTCTATCACGCGTGATAAGAGGAAAGAGGGATGCGTGGCTCAGTTCTAGCTCCGTTTTGCTCTCATCACCTACAATGCAAGCGTCAAGCTATTGTGTTAGAGAGAAAACGCCTGTTCCTTGGCGGGGTTCAGATGATGCCTCTACTTTGTACAATTGCTGGTTGCATGAAGTTAATCCTAATCAGGTCAACAAACAATGGTTTCTTTGGGATTTGGAAGCAGTTTTAAAGTTTGTAATGACAGCGTCATTGATTAACAGGTCTAGAAGGGGGTGACTGCCTTATCCCGGAAGACGTACAAAAGGCCATATTTTGAGATTGGATTTGGATCTTATTCCCATCTTTATTTTCACTCACATGGAGTTGTAGTGAATGAGGAGCATGATTTGAAGTGAGCAGACCTTGACGCTCCTTGACTCCATCTTGGACAAATTACTTAATTTTCCTGTACTTCACATGGTGTTGATATACCTGCCTATGTCTAGGACAAACCAAGAAACACTGTACACTTGTTCGTAGAAGCCCGAACTGTTGGGGATCATGATAGATACTCCACTGAGGTTACATTTTCCAGCGAATTAAATCCTGCTTCCTCAAGGGCGAATCTTAAAATTAAAAAGAATCTTTAAAGACATATTAAGAGGGATTGCTCGAGCCCAGGAGTTTGAGATCAGCCTGGCATCATCGCGAAAAACCTCTACCAAAACCAAAACCAAAACAAACAAAAAACACCAAGCCCCAAAATTAGCCAGGTGTGGTGGTGCATGCCTGTGGTCCCAGCTACTCTGGAGGTTGACGTGGGAGGATCACCTGAGCCCTGGGAGGTCCAGGCTGCAGTGAGCCGAGATGGTGCCGCTACACTCCAGCTTGGGAGACAGAGTGAGATGCTGTCTCAAAAAAAAAAAAAAAAAAAAAAGATGAAAAGAAATACTGTGTTGTACATTGCTGATGAGGGTTTCCTGAGATACACTGCAAGTTTTCTTCTTTCCTGAAGTGGAGACGATGAAGATGAGGGGGTGTTTTCGAGATGACCGTGCAGCTTCCCTTGGGTGTGTGCCAGCTGCAGAGGACCGGCCTCTTCTCTGGAGCCAGACGTCCCCTACACTTCTGTCCTGTGTGCCGCCAGACCTCTGACCACCAACCACCCTGCTGGTTTTAACTCATGGTGGGTTGGGGGCCGGCGAGCCAAGGACTGTAAAGAGGTATGTGTCAACATGGAGGCGCTGGAGGACGGCTGGGGAGCCACAGGGTCCACTCTCACTCTCAGCCTGCCACGGCTGCCTGCCCCCTGCCCTGTCTTGCCCTTCTACACTCACAGGACTGGGGGCAGGTGCTTCCTATCTTGCATGGTTCTATCACTCCATAGTTTAATTAAATAGCATCCATACTGATGAACTATGAGTAAGGGAATAGGGACATTTTTACTTCTATGAAAACTTAGTTGAAAGTTTAGAAAAGACTAAAAAAAAAGTTGCTAAAAATACTTACTGTTCCATCAGGTTTGGCAAGGCAGCAGTGAAAGGTCTGAAAAATGATGCAAGTATAAATGGACTCTGCTGTTTTGTTTCTTTGAAAGTGTTTTAAAAATCTTTATCCACTTTAAGAGAAACCAAAAATGAGAATCATAAGAAATGCATTTTGACTGTGGTTGTGCAAATGGTGGCATTACTATTACCCCCTTTACAGAGAAGACTTGGGCCGTATACCAGAAGGCTGGTGAATGATGTACACGTGAATGTTTAAGATGAAAACAAACTAAGATTAATAAAAGTGAAAATGATGTCTATCTATCGTCTATCCATTGATTTATCATCTATTGACTATTTATTAACTATCAAGTATCTATCCATCCATCTATCATCTATCTACCTGTCTATTATCTTCCTGTCTAGCTGTCATCTACCTATCAATCCATTATCTATAAACTATCTACCATCTAGCTACCTATCATCCATCTATCTATCTATCTATCTATCTATCTATCTATCTATCTATCTCTATCTGTCTATCTATCTATCATCTCTCCATCTATCATCTATCCATCCATTTGTCATCTATCCATCCATCCATCAGTCATCTATCTGTCATGTGTCTATTGATCTGTCATCTGTCATGTATCCATCATCTGTCCAGAATGACCCCACACTTTCGCCCCACGCTCGGCCGACTGGCCAGCCTGCCCGGAATCCATCTGCTCTGATTCATCTCCTACAGACTGAACTTGCACAGCAAATGGCAGAAGGAAAGGCCAAGAGTTTTGGGTTCAAGTGTTGACTTTCCCACCGACCTAGCACTTTTATGATTTCGGGCCAGTCGCTGCGGCTCTTCAAGCCTTTGTTCCCTTATCTAGATAATGAAGATAGTAATTCCTATTCTGTTGAGTTTGATGAGATGTAGAATTTTAATAGTGTGTTTGGCTCATAGATGCTCCGTAGACCAGGTGGTGACGATTACTCAAGTCACCTTGGAGACATGCTCTGTGGCTCAGGTGGCCTCACCCTGGCAGCCTCTGAGGCTCAGGACAGGTGTGGGGCCGCAGTGGTGTTACCTGCTGAGTGGGGTTTAGGGTGTGAGGGGCTGTGCTGCTGCAGGGTACCCGGGCGTGCTGGCGGCCATGGCTGAACCAGGACAGGGTGAACGCTGAGCCCCCTGTGCATGCGTCCCCGCCCCACCCCCCATCATGTGGGTGAGAGTGAGGAGCCAGAATTTGCATCTCTGTGATACAGAAGAGGTAGAGAAGAGCACCACACACACATTGGGAAAGGAAAGGGCTCGGCCAGCCCTGTAGCTCCTGGCTCCGCCGTGCCGAGTGCTTGGCACCCACCTAATGCTTCCATGCACCATCCCCCTGAAGAATCTGGCATCCCGGTAAGGCGAGGAATATCGTCCCACTTGGCAAATGAGGAAACAGAGACTCAGAGACGTGGAGGATTTGCATTTGCCCTGGAATTCCTCCAGAGCGGATGGTCACAGGCTTGCTGAGGACGTCTCACTGAGCCCTGCTGGCCACGAGGCACACAGGCCAAGAGCGGCTGCCCAGGAGGCTGGCGCCACGAAGCCCAGCCCCACCGCCTGGCAATGGCTGATCCCTACGGCCATGTGGAGGCTGAGACAGGTGGGGTGGCTGAAGACCGCATGGCTGGACGGTCTGGGTGCCACACCTGAGCTGTACATTCAAGCTCAGAGATTCTCCGGTCCCAGGTGCATGGCTCTGAGCCTGTGGCAAAGCCAAGGGAGATTATTCTGCAATGGCCTTGAGAGGGCCTGAAGGTCACTGGAAGGTCACTGCATCTTCCACACACTCTTCATGTCTTCCCTCAAGGCCACACCGTTTTGTCCTCAAGGTGCACCTTTAGCTCTGATGTGCGTGGGAACACCAAGGTCCACACTGTGCTGTGAGGACGCTGCTCTCACACAGCTCATCTGAAGCTAGCCTCTCCCTGCCAAGTCCTGCCTCTTGTTTTCGTACAGTCAGAATAGATGTGTAATGAATAACGACTCATTTTCAACACAGAGCCTTGGAACAAACCGATTTTACACGTTGTGGTTCTGTGCTTGCACTCTTAAACAGAACGTGTTGGGTTTTGGCAGCGACTCTGCAGAGATCACTAATATTCTGCACATATCAGTTTAGAAATTTTCCATGAATGAAGGGAAATGCTGACGCGAAGCTGTGAGGTCACCTGGGTTTGTAATTGCCTGCTCGCTGCCGTGCGGTGATAACACTCAAGAAACGGTTCCAAGACGAGGCTGTCAGGAGCAAACGGAACACAGAACGGATGCAGGTGGTTACCTGGAGCTGCTGCACTGACGCGCAGAGAGACCTGCAGAGGCGCAGCGGGGAGCTTGGCACAGACGGGAAGCCGCGGGGAGGGCGCAGACTGCACCGACCTCAGGCAAAGCAACCACAGGCGGCCGGGCGACTCGTGCGGGGAGGAGGCAGGCGCAGTTGTGTGCGTGCCGCATCTGCAGGAGCCTGGACCACACTGGGGTTTGGCTTGGAATGGCTTTTGGAGTCTGTGCCCTCCCACCAGGGGCCCGTGCCAGTGAGGGTGGCCCTGGCAAGGGGACTGGACGCCTGTGAGCATCACTGGTCAAATGCGAGGGAGGACGCAGCAGCAGCCTGCAGCCCCAGAACAGGGAAGCCAGGTGGAAAATGGGCAGCGATGGTGCTTCCAAGGCGGCTGCTCTTAGGGGAGCTCGGCTTTCCTCCCGCCATGGAGTTTGGGAAACATGAAGCAGGAAAACAGCGGCTTTCTGTGAATTGAAAAATGATGTCCTTTGGCGAGCTGGCCGGCTTACACAGAGTGGAGGCCTGAGCTCCATAGCGGCTGGCTCCTGCAAGCTACACCTGGCGGGGATATCCAGGGACCAGCAGGAGGGGGCCTGCACCCCTCCCAGCTGGAGAAGAATGAGCCTGGCGCAGGCAGCACAGGGCTGGCATTTGCCGTGATCCTTGGGGCCCAGATCCAGAAGAATAAAGAGAATAAACCTTTCTGACTTCTTGCCATTATTCTCTGGTGGAGGCAGTTTTAAAGTTTTACCCTCGGGCCAGCTCTTTGTGGAGCTGGGATGTGAACATGGCTGGCGGGATGTCAGGCTCCTGACCTTCACAGGTGGGGAAATCTTTGGGAGTCTGGCGAGGCTTATCCACCCTTCCCAGAAGAATTTAAAAATGCACAAAATAAAATACACAGCATTACCAAGGAATCAGATTGAAATACAATTAGTATGATAATTTAAAAAGTTGACAGAACAATACATGTGCTTTTAATGGATGCATTATGTGACCACACCCAGCCGTGAGTCTTGCGGCCACCAAACTGGAAACCGTGGCACAGACATCTCAGGTGGGAGGGAGACACCTGTGACTTCCTTCTGCTGAGGGCGCAGGTCCTGTAACACCACTGCGGTACATTGCCTGCTTTTGTCATCGAAGACATTCGAAATCTCAGTTTGAGGTCGGTGAAAATGAAGATGAATTTTTTCCCCATCTGTGGTTTTTGGGTCATCTGGGAAGAAGATGCCAAATGAAATTAGGCACTGAAAGCTTTCCTGACGGGGGTCCCTGTGAGCAGGGGTGGGAGTGGGGGTTGCCCAGCCACGGTGAAGGTCAAGGGTGGAGAGGAGACTGTGGGGAGGAGCACTGAGGAAGAGCCTCGGGCTGAGCGGAACCCTGGAGCAGAGACACCTGACCCCAGAGTGCACGCTGGGCACACAGCCAGTTCACAGCCCACAGTGCCAGCAGAAGCTGGAGCAGCCCGCGGGAGTGTTTTCCGGGTGCCCTCGGCTGGGTCAGAGCCTCCTTGACCCCTGCTCCCGGGAGGGAGGGCTGAGTGCACGCTTTGCAGTCATGCACCGGCCCATGACGGAACCCCCAGTTTAGATTCATTTCCAGACTCCTCGTGCAGGGAAAGGTGGAGTTTGCACACGTGTGGGCCCTGGAAGACCCAGGAACAGCTGTGGCTGCCGGGCAGGTGAGGCAGGCATCACGGATGGTGCAGAAGGGAAGCTCCTGGCCCAGCCACATGTGCACAGACATGCATTTCCGTGGCCCCAGAGTGGAAGGAAGTGCTTGGCAGAGGATTTGGAGAGTCGGATGAGAGGGGTGTGGAACAGTGGGGCTGCCTTGAGGCCTGGCCTGGTCCCCACATGCACTGTGCCCTTGGCCTTGGCAACTGCGCTTGGCCAGGATAAATCCCATCTTCTTTTCCTTCTTCCACGTTATCAAATCCTTGTCTGTTTTGTGCTGAGATGTTACTGGTAAATCTGGTGGCTCAGGAGCCAAGTCCATGGAGATTTTTGAATTTTAATGCATAGTTCCCTGAGCCATGATTTTGGAATCTTCAGTGAAAGGATTTCAGAAACCACAGGAGCCCTCATAGAGTCCCACAGGCTCTGTGCGTGGCTGGGCTTCCCTCCGAGCTGTGTCTTGCTCTGAGCCGCTCTGGTCGCCACTCTGCTGGGAGGGTGGTGGGCCTGGTTCTTGGGAGGGCAGAGGCAGCTGTGGGAGTAGGTGCAGGGCCTCAGAACAGGAGAGCCTCTCCCGTACAGCCCTGCACTCTCACCTGTCACGTGCCGCAGGTGGAAATGACTTTGGACAGAGGGCAGCTATAGCTGTGTCCATCACTGGTTGAAAAAGCCCAAACTTTGAAGATTTGTATGTGTTGGAAGACTTTTTTCTTGGCTGTGTGGCTGTCTATTATGATTGCAGGGTTGTTTTGAAAACATATTTTTACTGATTTTTGTTATAAACGTGTTTTTGAGTAAATATCTGTCTTTGTTTCAGCAAATAGTGGTTACACATGAAGCTGCTCTTCACATCAGTGCCAAGGACCCGCTGGGCACTAAGAGGGCCTGGGGCAGGGGCTGGAGGCCTGGGGTGGGAGCTGGAGATTCTAGGTGGGAGCAAGAGGGCCTGGGGTGGGAGCAGGAGGCCTGGGGTGGGAGCTGGAAACCCTGAGGTGGGAGCTGGAGACCCTGAGGTGGGAGAAGGAGGCCTGGAGCATGAGCTGGATGGCCTGGGGCTGCGGCCTGGGGTGGGAGAAGGAGGGCCTGGTGTGAGAGTTGGAGGCCTGGGGTCAGAGCTGAGGGGCCTGGGGTGGGAGCTGGAGGCCCTGGGGTAGGAGCTGGAGGGCCTGGGGCTGGAGCTGGAGGGCTTGGGGCTGGAAGTGGAGGCCTGGGGTGGATCTGGAGGCCCCAGGATAGGAGCTGGAGGGCCTGGGGCTGTGGCCTGGGGTGGGGGTCAGGCAGTGCTCCCCAGGTAGTGCTCTCCATTTTGGCTGGTGGCCTGTAAATATTTTATGCCCTGATTTGCTGATTTCATGGGGTGTATTTCATTGAGCTGTGGCTTGTTTTCCAACGTCATGCTTTGGTTTCTAGAAATAATGATGTTCTAATTTGCAAACATGTAAAAGGAACCATCATTTTTCAAAATCTAGGAAGACTTTAAAATGATACTTGGCTTGGCCTCTTGGTGATGTGTGTGAATGTTCCGGAATTCTCAGACATGAGGGTGTCTACCCTGTGGACAAGCTGCTCTGGAAAGCAATGCCAGTGCATTAATTGAGCGGTGAATGCAGTGAGTTGACACTATGCTTTATAGATACCTAACTGAAAACGTATTAATTGAGATTTTGTGTAGTTTGAGGGATGGAAACAAAGATCAGGCTCCTCCAGTTAATAAAAAATGTAGCAATGCAGCACATATCCATGGTAAAGATGTCACAGTGAGCATCTAAAATTGATTTAGGGCTGGGTGCCGTGGCTCAAGCCTATAATTCCAGCACTTTCGTAGGCAGAGGTGGGCAGATCACCTGATGTTGGGAGTTCGAGGCCAGTCTGACCAACATGGAGAAACCTCGTCTCTACTAAAAAGTAAATACAAAAAAATTCAGCAGGGCATGGTGGCACAGGCCTGTAATCCCAGCTACTCAGGAGGCTGAGGTGGGAGGTTTGCTTGACCCAGGAGGTCGAGGCTGCAGTGAGCCGAGATTGTGTCACTGCACTCTAGCCTTGGCGACGGGGTAAGACTCTGACTCAAGAAAAAGTTTTACTTAGCTCATTGTATATAGGCTTATATTATGACACGTTCCAAAGACGCATTCGAGGTTATCGGTCACAGCACAAGACATTGAAAGAATAAATGGAAATATCAGCGCAAGGGGAAGCAGAGGCGGGAAAGATGAGATGGAAAAATGTTGTTCACAGAGGGACACACGCAGCCCACGGGCGCTGTGAAGACCCACGCAGCCCCACGGGCGCTGTGAAGACCCACGGCAGGCAGGACCGTGCGCTTCCTGGCAGTCAACAAAAATGACATACAGCTTCTTTCAAGATTTACAGCTGACTTGTGAATTATCAGTATGACCAGATAAGCATTGAATTGTCTTTATTATTTATACTAGTGAATAATGTTGGATCCATATTTCTAACGTTTATATAAGTAACATCACATTATCCACTTGAATAACAAAATATCAGTTGCTCAGTGACACTGCGTTGATGCTGGATGAAAAAGTATCTCATTCTTCACAGAGAGAATGTTGTATGTTTCTTGTTCAGTGTGTGCTTTTGGTCCAATCTAAGGTAGCTAGGCAACAAAACCTGCTTTGTAGAGCTTATTTCTGGTGGGCACCCCACCTTGCAGCCCAGGGGCACTGCCCTGCCCGGTTCAGGATGGGACGACCTGTTTGGAGTGCGAAGGTCCCCTGATTCCGCCCTTCTCTGTCCTCAGGTCTGTAAAATTGGCTTTATTTGGCATTTTCTCAAAACGGAGGTGGAAAAACATGCTGAGACTATGCTTAGATCACAAGTGCTGTTACTATTACCTGCCTGTTTCTTGTTGAATGTGTGTTATTCAGGAAGGCAGACTACCTAAGAATATAAATCTTATTTTTCTCGTTAAGAATCTGTGATTTGGAAGAAGTCAAACAATATATTCTATTTTTAGCTTTTCAGCCCAAATGTAATCATGAAATCAAGGTGTCCACTGCGTGAAAAGTGAACTAAGAAATGGCACACGTTTTTTTGAGACGGAGTCTCACTCTGTTGCCCAGGCTGGAGTGCAGTGGTGCGATCTTGGCTCACTGCAAGCTCCGCCTCCCCGGTTCTGACGATTCTCCTGCCTCAGGCTCCTGAGTAGCTGGGACTGCAGGTGCCCGCCACCACACCTGGCTAATTTTTTGTATTTTTAGTACAGATGGGGTTTCACCGTGTTAACCAGGATGGTCTTGATCTCCTGACCTTGTGATCCTCCCGCCTCGGCCTCCCAAAGTGCTGGGATTACAGGCGTGAGCCACAGTGCCCGGCTGAAATGGCACACGTTTTTAGGATCTTTACAGCACTCTACATTTCTTTTTGCTGAAGAAACTAAATTTATTTAAGATATGTTTTTAAGAGTTTTAATATTTAAATATGAAGAATAGAAAATCTTTTTACCTGAAGGTGCAGCCTCTTAAATACTGCTCTTTGTTGACATTCGATTGGAAGCAGGGAGCCGTCATTAGGAACCATATATTTTTAGGAAATCTTGCACTTTTAAGCAAATCATTTTCTCAGGCTGCATGTGTTATGTTGGAATTATGTCTAAATTAAGATATAAATCTCCAACATAGGAGCCATCTTTTCATTATATCTCATAGAAGATTGTGCACATTGTTGCTACTCAATTAACTAATAATAATAATGCTAACAATAATGTAGTAATAGTCAACTTCCATTTGGTCACACATCCTGCATATACAGTCATTGTGAAAGCATATCATCTCTTAGATTATGTGTTGTGCTCGGATAAAATGTGTCATCATCACGAAATTAGAGTTAATGGCAGGAAGGGGACCTCTTTGATCAGCCCCTCCAAGGCCCTCTGCACACCTCTTAAGTATACCTCATTATGAATTCATTTTAAGCTTCACTGAGTCCCAGAAATTAATTTGACATAAATTTCATCGTAAGGCTCTGGAAACTTTAATTTCAAAGGTAATGCTAAAGTAGGATTTTCTCCCCGTGTTCAATACAAATGCTTTAGACAGATATCAAAGGGCAGGTTGAGTGTACCAGCTGTCAACACTTTTTTCCAAAATGACTCTGATTTAGCAAACATTTAATTTTGCATTTATCTCTCACCTGTATTTCTAACACATTTTCTGACATCTGGTCTCCTTGATCTCAGCGGGATCATGATGTGAAACAGTGCCTTGTCTGCTGGGGCCAGCACAGGAACAGAGACGTGGAAACGCGGGTCTCCGGCTGTCCGGCTTCAGCAGGCCCCGTTTTCTTCCCTTCAGTGAACATGCACTTATACGTGCGGCTCCTTCCCTCTCCAGGTCACACTCACACTCCTTTTAACTTGAGAGCTTCTGTTTTCACCCCTGGGATATTCCGGGTTCTTATGCAACCCCTTTTCCTTTCTGTTTGCTATTTGGATTCTTAGTGATGCCTCCTTTTTCCCCATCCGTATTTTTTATCCTCATTCTTTTTTTTTTTTTTTTTTTTTTGAGACAGGGTCTCACTATGTCGCCCAGGCTGGAGTGCAGTGGCGTGAACATGGCTCACTGCAGCCTCAACCAGGCAGGCTCAAGTGAGCCTCCCGCCTCAGCCCCCTGAGTAGCTGGGACCACAGGTGTGTGCCACCATGCCTGTGGAATTTCCTCATTCTTCATACTTTTATATTTGAGACAGTCTTGTTCTGTCACCCAGGCTGGAGTGCAGTAGTATATCTCGGCTCACTGCAACCTCCACCTCTGTGTTCAAGAGATTCTTCTGCCTCAGCCTCCTGAGTACCTGGGAATACAGATGTGTGCACCACCATGCCCAGCTGATTTTTGTGGTTTTAGTAAAGATGAGGCTTCGCCATGCTGGCCAGGCTGTTCTTGAACTCCTGACCTCAGGTGATCCTCCCGTCTTGGCCTCCCAAAGTGCTGGGATTACAGGCGTGAGCCACCATGCCCAGCCTCCCTCCGACTTTTTTTTTTTTTTTTTTTTTTGAGACAGGGTCTCATTTTGTCTCCCAGGCTGGAGTGCAGTGGCACGATCTCGGCTCACTGAAACCTCTGACTCCCGGGTTCAAGTGATTCTCCTGCCTCAGCCTCCCCAGTAGCTGAGATTACAGGTGCGTGCCACCACGCCTGGCTAGTTTTTTGTATTTTTAGTAGAGACAGGGTTTCACCATGTTGACCAGGCTGGTCTTGAGCTCCTGACCTCAAGTGATCCACCCGTCTCGGCTTCCCAAAGTGCTGGGATTACAGGCATGAGCCACCATGCTCAGCACTTTTTTTTTTTTTTTTACCTTTTTCTGATACCTTCTGGAAGGCACTTTGACCCAACTCTTCCTCATTATTCCTCCTTCTATTCTTTTATAATTCTTGAATGTGTCTACAGTATGTGGAACAGGTGGGCAGGAGTTTCCAAGAGAGAAAACCTCTGTGCGGGGCAGAGCTTTGGGCAAGGGATTCTTGCAGGAGAAGTGCAGGCAGCACCTGGAGAGACAGAGCTCTTCTTCTGGGGCTTGGAGGGTCTTGAATGTGAGCTGACAGGTTTTAGACTTTTTTACTTGCAAAACTTTAAAAACACACAAATATGCATAAAGAAAAAACATGACAATAATAAAAAAAAATTCTACAATTGGAGGTAACTGTTACCTTTTTTTTTTCCTTTCTAGACAGGGTCTTTCTCTGTCACCCAGGCTGGAGTGCAGTGACATAATCACAGCTCACTGTAAGCTCGAACTCCTGGGCTCAAGCCATCCTCCTGCCTCAGCCTCCCCTGTAGCTGGGACCACAGGCATGTACCACCACACTCAGCTAATTAAAAAAATTGTAGAGACCCATGGTGTCACTGTGTTGCCCAGGCTTACCTCAAACACCTGAACTCAAGCAATCCTCCTGAAGTCAAGCAATCCTCCTGAAGTCAAGCAATCCTCCTGTGTCGGCCTCCCAAAGTGCTGGGATTACAGGCGTGAGCCCTCTGCCTGGCCAATTGCTAACATGACGTATTTAACATGACTTGACGTATTTTGTTTGCTTTTCTTCCCTTTTGCATACAACACTCATACTTTCAAAGACCAAAAAATGTTCCTATCATGTGATACTATTTTGTTTCTTAATTTTTTTTAACTAAAGACCTCTTTTTTTCAGTACACGCACATTTTTAATATGGCCCCAACCAAATTCAATGGCCTGGTTATCTGTTCATATCTCTCTTATGGCTTTACAATCTGATCTAAGGATATTAAGGTATGAAACGGACAAAGACAATAGCCTTTCTTTGGTAATACATATAAATATTTTCTCCAAAGAATTATCTTTTAACTTTGTTTTTTGTTTTTGTTTGTTTGATTTTTGCTGTGATGCAGAAAATTGTAAGTTTCGTGTGCGCTGTTTCTGGCCCTGGCATCGTGCTCGGAAAGGCCTTCTGCAGCCTAAGTCCATGAAGGGGCGTGGCAAGTTCTAAGCAGGTGGATGAAATAAATGGGGCAGCACCTCGCCTGATCCTCCAGGTGAAATGTCCAGGTCTAGCTCGGCTGGCGGTGCACAGGAGAGTGCCAGTGCTCCACGGAAGAGAAAAGTGGAGTAAGAGGGTGGGACCCTGGTGGGGAGAGGGAGGGTGACAAGGCCGGGCGGTGGCCTGGAGGAGCAGCCAGAGTCGCCGATGGGGTGAGGTTTGGGGTGACCCTGCTGAGTTCAGGCAGAACTCTGGGAGGACGGTGTCCAGCAGCTGGTGGGAAGCACAGGCCTGGGGTGGGCAGGCAGAGCCAGACATTTCTTGAGTGGGGGCTCCCGGAACACAGGCATTGCCGCAGGGCTGGTGCAGGCCTCACGGGCCTCAGAACACCTCTTTCCCACAATGGCTGTAGATTCTCATTGAATTTTAAGAAAAGTGACTTCTACTCAAATGTAAGAGACCCAAATTCTTAGAAGGTGGTTTAAGAATGAATTTTTAAAAAACCACTAAACACCAAATGTATTACCTACATTTTAGATCCATTTTCATCTTCCGAGTTGCATTGTATCAGAAAGCATTAAGAAAATTGTTGTCTTATAATATGCAACTAAGTGGTGTTAAGGTAATGGAACATTTGTGCATGTTACCAAAATGTCTTTCTATTACTTACATTAGTTACATTAGTATAGAGAGGGTCTTTTAAACCCATCAAATATCATAAAAGTTCCACAGTCTGTAGACAAGATTTGGTAATATGACAGGAATTAAGGGAAATGTTAAATTTTGTATTTGTTTGTTTGTTTGAGCCGGAGTCTGACTTTGTCACCCAGGCTGGAGCGTAGTGATGAGATCTGCAGCCTCGATCTACTGGGCTCCAGCATCCTCCTGTCAGCCCACCAAGTAGCTGGGACTATGGCATCCACCACCACACCTGGCTAATGTTTGTATTTTTAATGGAGATGGGGTTTCACCATGTTACCCAGGCTGATCTCAAACTCCTGAGCTCAAGTCATTTGCCCGCCCTGGCCTCCCCAAGGGCTCGGATTACAGGTGTAAGTCATAGTACCTGGCCCCAGAAATGTTAAAGCTTTAAAAACAGATTAGAATTTGTATTACTGTTTTTTTGGATTCCATGTGACCTGAATGTCTAATTGTAGACCAACTGCAGATCTACTCACCAAACATTTTATTGTCACCCCAGATAGAATTACCCTGAAAGGACACATCAGGTGCTAACAAAATGCATCGATGGAAAAAGAACCCTCCTTTAAATAGAGTGTGCCCTCCTGGCTCTCCTATTTTGTGTCATTAAGCACAATTTGTGATACTTGGAACATAAGCATGGGGTGTCCTTGAGCTGCAGGAGGGAGAGAGGTTGGCATCATGAAATGATGGCACGAAGCGAGAGCCATTACAGATGGAGAAGGAGGGTGGGTGATTGGGTCCAGCCCCCAGGGTTAAGTACTGCATTCTTCCAGAGTATATTTTTAGTGTTTTACTTAGCCTAGTTTCAAAATTCCTCTAGATGATGAGGCTTCTCTCTTTTCTCCTGGAAGACAATTAAACAGACTAACAGCTTTTGCTCGAAGAAAGGTTCCTGGTATTTGGTGTCAACTGTGGTGTCTAATTTTGTCTCATGTGTGTTATCGATGTGTGGTGATGGCATGCAAGCCTACTTATTTGGTTCCTTGCCTAGTTATTACCCACTGATCTATTATGTTTCCTCTCTTAAGTTTTTTTTTTTTTTAGCCAAAATGACATAAATATAAATCTCTCTTTATTTTTAGTTTTTCTTACCCAGATTTGTTCTCAAATGGGAAGAAAATCTCCAGATATTGTTGAAAAAGATATTGGAGGCCGGGCGTGGTGGCTCAAGCCTGTAATCCCAGCACTTCGGGAGGCCGAGACGGGCGGATCACGAGGTCAGGAGATCGAGACCATCCTGGCTAACACAGTGAAACCCCGTCTCTACTAAAAATACAAAAACTAGCCGGGCGAGGTGGCGGGCTACTGAGCAAGCACGTGAACAGTCTGTAGTCCCAGCTACTCGGGAGGCTGAGGCAGGAGAAGGGCGTGAACCCGGGAGGCGGAGCTTGCAGTGAGCTGAGATCCGGCCACCGCACTCCAGCCCGGGCGACAGAGCGAGACTCCGCCTCAAAAAAAAAAAAAAAAAAAAGAAAAAGAAAAAGAAAAAGATATTGGAGCAGGGGAGACGCCCCTTCCCTTCCTCGTGGCAGCGGAAGCTGTTGATGCCTTGGAGGGTTGGGCCTCCTGGCCCCCCAGGCCTCAGTCCTGGAGCTTCCTCGCCTCACGGCCCTGTGGCCCCAGCACAGAGAGCGTGGCACTCTCAATTATTCCTACTTGGGTTTTGTTGTGCACACGAGGCTCTTCTGGTTCCTGGCTGGTTTCTCGGGGTTTTGTTCTGCACCTCACGGCTCTACCAGTCCCTCCCTTCTGGCCTTTCCGCCCCCACCACACCCGGGACCCTGGCCGGGACCCTGGCCAGCTGCTTCCCGCCGGGGACAGGCGGAGGAGTAGGCTCGGTGACGAGCTTGGGGGTGCCTGTCATACTGAGGACGTTTCTCATCTCCATTGTCTTTCCCTGGGGTAATTTGTACGGACTCTGGAGCATTTGAAAAGATCCTCTTAATTTTGACGCCTGTGGTAAGTGAGAAAGCTGGTGAACGCCGCTAGAGCCGAAGGCGACCTGGTGTGCCCTCCATCCCTGCTGAGGCCGAGGTCCCCCACCCCTCGGCTGGGTCACAACGTGGACTGTCACTGGACAGCACGGTGGCTGCTGTGAAGACCCTTGGAAGGGTGCCAGCGTGATTCTCCTTTCAACTCACGTTGCTTCTGGTTGGAGTTTGAATTCGCTGTTGAAAATTGCAGGTGGCGTCATATCTGTGTTCATTGCATTATATATTTGCAAGCACGTGAACAAGTGAAATGTCCTCAAACTCTCAGCATCATCTGGGCCCTGGGTTTCAGCCTGGCACCCTAGTCCAACAACACCCCCTAATCCAACAACACTCCTGGGTCTTGAGCCTGGTTCGTGTGGGTCGGAGGCTGACGGGGAAGCCAGTGTTGTGATGTTAGAAGAGGCGATTCTTGTCGTCCTGCCCCCAGCTGCTCAGAAGAAAAGGCACGCACGTGCACCCCCCACCCCACACTCACAGCAGCGAGACAGAAACACAACCACACACCCAACATGCAGCAACGACAGCAGGAATTTTAAACACCCTCAGCGGGTCAGCTCCTTCCTTTCATTCTTACGTAGCTCCGTTCATGGAAGATTATGATTTTGCAAGTGCCCCCGAATGAGAAATGCCTCCTCTTCACCCCCACTTGTTATTTGGACCCCCAGTTTAACTCTCACAGGCTGTCCTGGGGACCCAGGATCAGATGGACGGGTTAACTGCAGATGCCGTCGGGCAGCTAAGTACTACGAGTTTGGAGGCTTTTCTCCTCTTAACTGCTCTCTTTCAGAAACAAAACTGAGAAAGAAGAAAAAAGGAAGAACACACAGGCCCCCACAAAGTTCCTTGCCCTCGACCACTCCCTGAAAGCAGGTGCCCACCCAAGGAGCCCCCCACAACTCGGTTGACCCCACCTGGAGGCCCCCAGGTTTTGCGCCTCTGCAGAACATTGCCACGTCTGAAGCAGACGTGCGCTTGCAGGTCAGAGACTGGGGCTCAGATCCTGGGGCTCTGTAGGCAACTAGATCTCAGAGGATGAAGAGCTCTGTGAGAAATGGTGCAGTCTGAGTGTGGGAGGCGGACTGCAGAGCGCTGTGTGGCGGTGCTGCTGGCCGGAGTGGCCTCAGGAAGCAGCAGGAAGGCGACAGTCCGGCCCCTCCCTGCCTCGCGGACAGAGACTCAGAATTGCATGCTGGACTTGACTGTGCCTCCCATGCCAGGGCTGCGTTGATGTGTCAGGGGTCGTTCCTCTCAGGGGTGGTCGAAGCCCAGCTTGGCCCAGCATGGAGACGCTCCGGCGTCCCACGGCTGAGTTTCTTGTCTGAGGCTGCTGGCTACTTGCGGTGTGTGGAGCACGAACCCAGGTGGTGGGAGGTCAGAGCCTGCTCTCCGATCTGCCCCCGCCGTCGCCCATTTTAATAACAGTGGGATTTGTGCAGTGACTGGAGCAAGCACAGATGCTCTGAGGGAACTCGGGTGGGCGCTGCCCTGACACAGAGGTACACAGAGGTCAGAAAAGGCCCAAGCTGAGACTTGACATTTATGACCAGGTGAGAGTGAGGAAAGTCAGCAGGAAGGCGCTTTCTCAGCACAGAAGGTGCGTCCTGGGTCTGGAGAGAAGAGAGAGTCCCACTCAGGGGGCAAGAGTGGCTCTGTGTGTCTGTAGCCTCCAGCATGTGGTGTGTGGAGGTGACAGCGGTCCCTGCAGGGCTGAGGTGGAGTGTGTGGTGTGTGGAGGTGACGGGGGTCCCTGCAGGACTGAGGTCGAGCTCCCCCTCCTGCAGAGCATTTGCATTTCCTTTGGAGCCTCTGGGAAGTTTCAAGTGTGAGGGAGTGAAATGAGAGTCATGTTTTGGAATTTCTATAGAACTGGAAAATAAATGGAGGGGCAAGAACGTGTTGGGAGGGAGAACAGCTTCAGACCTCCAGCACATCTGAGTGTGGGTTGTCAGACTGGAGAGCAGGGGCAGGCTGGAGAGCCACTGTGGACACACACGGCGCCCGTGTCCGGTGTCGACTCAGTGTAGAAACCAGAGAAAGGACCGACCCCAGGCGGCCTCCAACCTGCTGGTCTGGGCTTCTTGGTGACAGCCCTTAAATAGGATCAAAGCAGGCGGACTCCAGTGCTCTGGCAGAAGGGCCCCTAGTCAGAATTGGCCAGTAGGGAGGCCGGCCTCACGGAGTGCCTCATCCTCCTTGGGAAATGGGCTGGCTTCATGGAGAACAGGCACTGGGCGTGGGCCCTGCTGGCTGACCGATTGGCCCGTTCTCTCCTTCACGCCTCTCTCCTCTCTGTCCCGGCACTCCTGGTGCTTGCTTGCTCCAGTGCTTTGTTTAATGTCTTTTTTACCCGCTAGAATAGAAGTTTCCTGAGGCCAGAGGTCCTGTCTGCCTTGCTCATCACATTGTCCCCGGGACAGACGCTCGGAGGTGCGCGGATGACCCACTGTCTCTCTGCTTGCTGGTAGTGAAATAGTTCTGATTCCAGGAAACGGGGAACTGGGAAGCAGAGGAGTGTGCCTGGCCGGTACATGGATGCTGGCAGGGGCGCCTACCCTTCCCCACCCCACAAGCAGGAGCTGGGAAGCAAAGGAGTGTGCTGGCCGGTGCTGGCTGGTGCATGG
>NW_022143449.1:0-1428 GCF_007565055.1 Rhinopithecus roxellana
CTCGCTAGCAGAATTTTCGCAGAATCTGCAATAGGACACACGGTGGCGCTCCAAGACCACAAATAACTCGTCTACTAAAGAAAGAGCTTTCTGAGAAACGCTATGTGATGTGTGAATTCAACTCACTAAGTTGCAGCGGTATTTCGTGGGGCCGTGGCCTAGGCCTATTTGTGTGGAATGAGAACAGATATTCCCGATCCCTTTGAAAACAATGGGGCCAATGGAAACATCTTCCAATAAAAAGAGAAAGAAGCTTTCTGAGAAACTTCTTTCTGATCTGTGAGTTCATCTCACAGAGTTACAACCTCTGCCTCAAGAAGCAGTTTGCTAACACTCTTTTCGTGGAATCTGCAAAGTGATATTTGGGAGCCTATTGGGGCCCATGGTGATAAAGGAAATATCCTCACATAATAACTAAAGAGAAGCTTTCTGAGAAACTGCATTGCCATGTGTGAATGCAACTCACAGAGTTACACGTTTCTCTTCAGTGATCAGTTTGTTAGCACAGTTTTCTGGAAATCTGCAATTAGATACTTCATAGCGCAATGAACATTACAGTGACAAATGAAATATCCACAAATGAAAACTAGAAAGAAGCCTTCTTAGAAACTTCTTGGTGATGTGTGAATTCATCTCACAGAGTTACACTTATGTTTCGTGGAGCACTCCATTAACACTGTCTTTGAGGAATATGAGAAGGGCTTCTTTGGATCACATTGAGGCCTACGCTGATAAAGGAAATTTCATCCGTTCAAAACGTGAAGGAAGCTTTCTCAGAAACTTCTTACTGATCTGTGAGTTCATCTCACAGAGTTACAACCTCTGCCTCAAGAAGCAGTTTCCTAACACTCTTTTCGTGGAATCTGCAAAGTGATATTTGGGAGCCTATTGGGGCCCATGGTAATAAAGGAAATATCCTCACATAATAACTAAGGAGAAGCTTTCTGAGAAACTGCATTGCCGTGTGTGAATGCAACTCACAGAGTTACACGTTTCTCTTCAGTGATCAGTTTGTTAGCACAGTTTTCTGGAAATCTGCAATTAGATACTTCATAGCGCAATGAACATTACAGTGACAAAGGAAATATCCACAGATGAAAACTAGAAAGAAGCTTTCTTAGAAACTTCTTGGTGATGTGTGAATTCATCTCACAGAGTTACACTTATGTTCGTGGAGCAGTGCATTAACACTGTCTTTGAGGAATCTGAGAAGGGCTTCTTTGGATCATACTGAGGCCTACTGATAAAGGAAATTTCATCCGTTCAAAACGTGAAAGAAGCTTTCTGAGAAACTTCTTTCTGATCTGTGAGTTCATCTCACAGAGTTACAACCTCTGCCTCAAGAAGCAGTTTGCTAACACTCTTTTCGTGGAATCTGCAAAGTGATATTTGGGAGCCTATTGGGGCCCATGGTAAAAGGAAATATCC